>NC_072826.1:28995000-29240000 GCF_027744805.1 Dunckerocampus dactyliophorus
ATCTTGAAGCTACATTGGTAGCAATTTGAGGTTCAGTATCCCTCTCCAGGACTACTTTGACATGATTGAACCCACAACCCGAACCAAGCTAGCCCCCATGGCCTTCTCACGCCTCACTATCTTCACAGGACAGCAGCACAGCAGCGACTTCTCCCGCTTGGTTGCCCAGGTTCGCGGTCGCCTGGATACCACAAGGCAAACTCGGATAAAAGAGAAAGTCACTGCAGGTGGAGAGGACGTCGAGCAAACACCTTCGGCGGGTACGACAGCACTCAAGATGTTCTTTTACCTCAGGAAGTTTGTTTAAAGAGTCCCTGACATGATTCATCAACCTCACATATGTTATATATTGTTTGTAATTTATGTTCTACATTGTTCCATTTTTGAACACGAACGGTAAATTCTCAAAAATTACATTCATAGTTGATGGCGCCAGCCATGCCGAACTAGCTCTCAGCTAAAGCAGAGTAAACAAACGCTCCTCAATGTAGATGGTCGACTTGGTTCAGTATATTTTTTCATGAAAATAGTAGTTATGTCAAAATGTTGTATTGCTGCTGAATGTTCATAGTATCTGAACGATACTGTAAGTTTGTTTTCTTTTTCCAAAAGAGGAAGGTTTAAGGCAACAATGTACGAAACAAGTGCAGAGAAGAAGAGACAGATGGACGCCCACCTCGAGTTCTGTTCTTTGCTGTGATATTTCACTGATGACTGCTTAGAAGGAACGCCTTTACTAGAAGCATTTGACTTGAAAGCACCGTATAAACGCATTTTGAAAAGTGATGCCATTCCGCCGGAACACAGGAAGAAAACAAGACAAAAAGAACGACCACTATATCAAAGTTGGTCCAAGAGAGTAAGTCATGTCTTGTTTACATGATTTCTTCTAAGCACTATTCCATGATAGCGACAAGGCTGCAAAACATTATACGTAATATATAAACATCTTTTGGCAACCATGTGTTTACTGTGGGGGGCAGGGGCGGCGACAGCGGCCACATATACAATCAAACAGGCTATAAAGACCCCTTTACGCCATTAAGAAGCCAATTTAAAACAATAATTGAAGGATTAGCAACTCCAGAGTAATTTACACTTACTTCCGTGTTTTGAAGGCAACTAATTTTCATGTCATGTTTTAAGGCTTCAGTCCATGTTCTGCAAGTTATCTATTTTATTTCAAAATGTTTCTTCGTCCTCACACTATTGGTACATCGTACACTGTCATACAGTATTCGTTTACCTGAGTGATAGTAACCTGATGGCGTCAATTCCGGATGAGGCTCAACTGTGAGAGCTAGCTTGTCATGGCTGCTGCCATGAAAGATAAATGTTATTCTTGGAAATTTACCTTTCCTTTTCAAAAATGGAGCAATGCAGAACATAATTACCAACAATATATAACATATTAAAGCAAAGTTGATGGATCATGTCAGGGACCATTTAAACCTCTGTGGCAAAAAGTCTTTAAATTCCACAAGTAGCGTATTGCGGTCCGTGTGCAGTGTCTGCAGATTTGCAAAAGTTTCCCCCTCGGTGACACATTTGCCATGTAATTTAGCTTGACAGAGTCATTGTGACTGAGCTCTCAGCCTGGGGTGAGAAATGCTTGTTGGTATTTATGCAGCACGTTGTTTAATCTGCTATGTATTGAATCTATCTATGACTATATCTATATGAAAATACATATAACATTGCATAGGGCCGTAACAGTAGGCCATTATCACATTTCGGTACTTCTGTTTTAAGGTCGCAATTTTATTCAGTTTGGGTACACTACAATACGGCACTGTATTTGTCTACACCTCAGCTCATTTGCCTCCACATTGTCGCGCAATTTGCCGTGGCAGTATGTGTTGTTTATTTATGGAACGCCTGAAAAGCATGAAGACTAGTTTGCCCACTGTTTGCGTTCTGTTTACGCAGAAATTGCACTCAACACTCAACTCAGCTGTTGCAGCTGTCAAGTGCAGGAGTCTCCAGTCTTGTGGCAGCTGTTTTTTTTATTGGCCCTTAGCACGTTTTAAAAGTACAATTAAATAAGGAAAGAAAAAAGACGGTAAAAAAGCGGTATTTTTACAAGGATAAAGACCAAATATTAACAGAGCAAAGTCATAATGTTAACAGAAAAAATTGCATAAAGCTGAAAAATTAAAGGAAAAGTCATAACATAAGAAACAAACAAAGCAGAGAATACAGTTGCCATTTTTGGTAAAATTTGGTTGATAAAGTTCAAATATTATAATATTAAAGTCTGAATATTACGAGTATAAAGTCCTAATATTTATGAGAAAAATGTACAAGAGGAAATAGGAAGAGGAAAGAGGAAATATTTGTAAAAATAAAAAGCAGCAAAAAGGTGTAAAGAAAGGAGAAAAACTTTCTACTAATGCAGTCATCCCTCACTCCCACATGACTTATTTACGTACACCTAGTCAAGTAGTGTTTACGTCTAGTGCATGACAATAGTACGCACGATGCGCATTGTCACTGCTACTTTCCGCATCCACGTTGTGGCATTATTTGGTCCCGCAGTGTCCCACGTGACGCCACGCAACAGCAGGCATCACCCCACAGCTTCATTAATTCCTGTATTTGCAAGGGACCTACAAGATGTTGAACTCCAGAGAAGAAGCTCATGCAATAAAGAAAGGTAAATCTGTATTTTATTGGCGCTGCAGTTAGAATGTGCAAAGAGCAGGAAGGAGGCAATAAACAACAAAAAAAAGACACAGGCAATGTGGGAGAGGGAATTTCTGACTAGAAGACACCGCTTTGGGCATTATGATTAGTTATTAACAGAAAACCACAAGGAAGATCCAAAACGCTACAGAAATTACTTGAGAATTCCCCCCAAATTGGTCCAAGACGTGATGGAAAGGTTAACTCATTCATGTATGAGACACGCAGAGGAACACTTTGATACTCACCGTCCGCATTGTTGGCACATAGGTTGCGGTGCGTTCACGATGCGTCACACAAATATGTGTGCCCCGCATCGTGTAGACATACTTCACACCTGTTTACCACCAATTTACTCATTGGCAGGCAAAATTTCCACTGCGGGGACAGTGTAAAGTGTAAACAAGGCATGACGATATCAAGAGGCAGATAAATTTGTTGGCCCTCAATTACACTGTGTTCCAAATTATTATGCAAATAGGATTTTGGTATCCTGTTTGGATTACTGATATGAATCTTCGACAACCGTCACAATTAGTTTGCTAGGTGAGCCCAATTCAAAGACAACTGCTTAAAAATGATGTTCCACGTTATTAAGCATGCCACAGATTTCAAGCAATATGGGAAAGAGAAAGGATCTCTCTGCTGACAAAAAAAGCGTCAAATACTGCAATGCCTTGGACAAGGCATGAAAACATTCAATAATTCACAAAAACTTTCATACGGTGAAGAAATTAGTGTCAGAGTCAGATGACAGTTTGTGCTGATAAAGGCTTAAGGAGAGGTTTCCGCCAGACAAATTTATTGAATCAAGAGAGCACCTGCTAAAAAGCCAATACAAAGCAGCAAACAGGTATTTGAAGCTGCTGGTGCCTCTGAAGTCCCATGAACCTCAAGGTGTAGGATCCTCCAGAGGCTTGCAGATGCATAAACCTACTATTTGTCCACCCCTAACAAATACTCGCAAGCAGAAACGGTTTCAGTGGGCCAACAAATACAAAAAGATTCATTTTCAAACAATCCTTTTTGGTGATGGGCGCCGTATAACATTGGATGGTCCGGATGGATGAAATGGAGTATAGCCAGCATATCTCAACAAGGCTGTGATGTCAGCAAGGAGGTGGCTGAGTAATTTTTGGATCTGAATTGTCGGGAGAGAGCTGGTAGGCCCTTTACGGTCATTGAAGGTGTGAAAATGACCTCAGCAAAGTATGTAGCGTTTCTGACTGACCACTTTCTTCCATGGTACAATATGAAAAGCCGTACCTTTTATGGCAAAATGACCTTCATGCATGACAATGCACCATCTCGTGATGCAAAGAATACCTACCTCTCTGTCATTGGCTGTTACTGGCATAATGCGCTATATTGACATCTAGCGAAGAAATTCAAGCAGAAACGCTCCAGAAACGCCCAAGTTCAATGTAAGAATTGTGAAGGTTATATCAAAGAAGGGATCTTATGTTAACATGTAACTTGACCTGTTCAAATGTTAGTGATTGAAATAGCTTTTGCTTTCAGTAAATATGACCTTATGCGGCAAATTCAACAAATGACCGTTTGGTTCTTAACAACCAGTGAAATGCTTAGAAACTCTGTTGTGCATAGTAATGTGGAACAGTGCATTTTAAGTTTTTATTTTTGAAAAAAATACTGTTCATCATTGGGAGGTTTGTTCACTAACATTCAAATTGTACTCTAAAGGTTAATGACTTGAAAATTATGATGACTGTATTTTAAATGGACTATTTAGCAAAATCTGAGAAAAATATCATTTGCACAATAATTTGGAACACAGTGTGTTGTGATAAAGTGGGTGAAGTCTTGATCAGGGACACAACAGCAGTGACTGGGATGGCGAAAGCGCGAGATTGGCTCGCTGTATCTCCTGAGCCACGCCGCCAATGATTGCCAATACATGTACCGTTACACCCCCAACATGACATCTTATGTGAGCCAGTATTTAAACATATTTTTTTATAGCGTTGAACAGTTGTTATATCGTCATTCAGATCAAGTTGAAGACTCGAGGAACTGCACTGATATCAGCGTTGAAGAAATGATGGAGGAGAAGGAGCCATCGGCGAGACGCTATGTTTTGTCAAACAGCCCCACTTACAGTGATGTATCGGTCAGCAGGTAAGTTACTCCAGTGGAGGTGACCCTCCATAACTCTGTGGTGAGACGTCTTGAAGCCTGAATGGCTCTCTGGTCCCTCAGGGTCTTCTTGTAAGCGTCTGATATGCTTGAGGACATTGCTGGCTGTCTTTATTATGAGAGATGTGTGGCATTGCTGGCGGAATGCTTGCACATTTTTTGCACTGACGTGCTAAACGACAACTTGACTGCAAAATAGTTTGCCCGTGTGCCCTACCTTGTGCGTGTGTGCACTGTTTATGAACTAGAAGCACATTTTTGGGTCAAATACCCTCTTAAAGTCACCGAAAACTCACCAGACATCAGCATGTCACGCAAGTCACTGGTGACTATTGCAAGGGTGTCCAAAGTGCAGCTCACAGTTGTTTTGTTTTTTTAGTTGGCCCTTGGCACTTACAAGTCATAGTCATTAGTCATAATGTTAAGAGAAAAAAATTGCATAAAGCTAAAAAAAAATTCACGGAAAAAAGTCATATGACAAATAAAGAAAAATTTGGTTGGTAAAAAGTTATAATATATTTTTATAATATTACAATAAAGTTTTATATTGACAATAAAGTCATAATATTATGAGAAAAAATGTACAAGAAAAAAGTTGAAATATTTGTAAAAATAAAAAAACAGCACAGAAATGTAATATAAAGACAAAAACTTTATACGAATACAGTCGTCCTTCACTCCATCGTGGTTTAAACATCGCTCCTCGCTCTATCACGGTTTTCAAAAATGAATTAATAAATTATCACTGTTTTGTGGTTGACTATGGCCTATTATTAGTAAAAAAAAAATATTGAAAGACAAGTTATACTGTATGTAGTATTGTGGTCACCAAGCGGAAGTAATGTTACGTTGATGAGATGTGACGTTATACAGTATCACTTTACCGTCATACTGCATGGAGTCAGCCATGGCATGTTCGAAGTGGTTTTTGTTCATTGTTATTTTTCCTCACTCCGTTTGAAACACATTCTTAAAGGAAAAGTGCACAAAAAAAAAGAAAGTTGCCCCATCATCCACAATCCGATGTGAGAGAACACATCTTTCTCTTTTTTTTGTGCATTCTAAATACAGTCATAGAAAAAATGATTAGACCGCCCTTATTTCGTCAGTTTCTTGTTCATTTGAATGCCTGATACAGTTAAAGGTACCTTTGTGTGGACAAATATAACAATGACAACAAAAATAGCTCATAAGAGAGAAGTTTTTTGGCAGTACTATGCTATAGCTATTCATGTAAGAACTTACAGTAAGTGATTTTGGTTGTTATCAAGAAAACCATGGAAGTTGCTATATATCAGCTGTTAAATTCAACTCTTATGAGCTATATTTGCTATCATCATTATATTTCTCCATACAAATGTACCTTTAATTGTACCAGGCATTAAAATGGATCAATAAAGTGAAGAAACAAGGCAGGTCTAATATTTTTTCCCAGGGCTGTATATAAAAACAGCTAAAAAGCAGCACCTAAGAATGCATGTAATGGTGCGCACCTATTCCGCTTGTAAAGCCTTCTGAAAAAAAACTAAAAAAAAAAAAAAAAAAAGCGCCAACAACACTCCATTTACATAATGTGACCTGCATATTAACCAAGCTACAGCGGCATTATTATTATTAATATCATGAACATTGTTACGCCCAAGTACTACGTTACTGGCATAGCGACACCACACCGGCTAGCGACTAGCTTCACCACACACTCGCTCACAATGCCTCAGTCCACTAGCGACAGGTAACGCTACATATTGGAACTGCCGCCACTGCTGCTGTGTTTTTGTTTTTGACGCTAGGTATAGTGTTCCTTTCTTTGTTGCTATGTGAAATCAGTGCAACCAGGAAGGAAGTTCCGCTAATATTTAAAATGACCAATATACAGCAAAATACTGTAAGTATTACATGTTATCATGAATGTACCTGCTACTAGATGCTCATAGCATGGATAGAAAACCATAAAACTTTGTTGGAGGATTTTTGGAGGTGTTTCAATAGCGGGCTTTATAAGCGGAATAGGTGTGTCCAATTACGTGCATTAATTAGCTACCTCTTTGTAGCTGATTTTATATCATTAGAGCGCACAGAAAAGATAAAGACATGTGTTTATGTCTCACATAAGGACTGTGCATGATGGGCAAAATTCCAAAAAACGTGCACTTTTCAGTTAGAAACAAATAAATTGGAGGCTAACTAGTTAGCTCGGTAACATGCTCTATGCTGTGAGTGGCTGCCGTCTCTTATGTCCCTGCAGTAATTCGGTAGCTTGCGCATTAGTGTTGAGCAATGTGATGTAAGCAAACTTTGCAGCTATTCACTTGTCGTGTCTGGAACCAATTAACCACAATAAAAGAGGGATGACTGTAATACGCTTTGTTACCGTTAACAGAAAGCTGAGATGGGTTGGCTCTTTTGCCGCACATGCATTTGACCTTAGAAGCATGCACTGTAAGGGACACATTCTGTTCATGTTGCTTTAGCGGGAAAGAGCTTCTCGCTGTTTGTATTTCGTCTAGTGTTCACTTACATAACTTGGAGAGAAAAGTCTGGCCACAATTAAGATTCAGTTCAATGAAATCCCATTCTCCAAAGTTTGTTTATTAAAGGTCTGTGAATCTGCATACTCAAATTAATTGGTCTCTCTCTCCTTGCAGTTCCATTTCAGACATCTTTGCACCAGACCCTTCCAGAAATAAGTGAGTCATTTCCACTGTTTTATAATCTCATTCTCATTACTTCATTCATCTGCTTTCAAGTGGATGTAATTGCAGACCCACATTTGGAACCGGACATGTACACATGGTATAATCATGCCTCTGATAGGTCTGCATCATTGCTTGTGCAAATTAAACACGGTTTAATTTGTCAGACAAACAATGCATGAAATACTAGCGAGGGTGCACCTCATGCTGGAAATTTGCAGTCAGTCTGGGTGTGTGTTTTTCTTTTTCTTAAGAAAAGAGGACAGTGGGCCGGGCAAGGTAGCGGGTGGACAGTTCATTGGTTCCAAGGAGGTCTTGAAGGACCAGGTCTTCCAGGACCTTTTTCAATTGTGGTCAGAAACTGTGCATTTTGACATTCAACCATACTTATTCACATGCAGGTGTGGTGCTGGATTGCATCCACACATACTGTACAGTACAGTCGTCCCTCGCTATTTTGTTTCGTATACCATGGTCTATTATTCGTCAAAACATATTGAAATGCGAGTGATATGTAGTATCTTGGCCGCTAGGCAGCAGTAATGTTACATGGATGAGACATTTATCCTTATTACGTTACCCCACCTTGCACATGATGTAGCCAGCCATGGATGCAGAGTGGGGAAACAACTTCTCCTCCCATCCCATGTGGAAGTGGTAAGTTTGTGGCTTCTTACTTTGTCCTTCTTCCCCAATCCGTTTGCAACCGTTTCTTAAGTGTAGAAGAAATATATTTGAGGCTAAGTGGTTAGCTTGCTAGCTAGCAGCCGTCTCAAGTCCCTGTAACCTAACTGTTTTGCAATCCGGTGTAAACAATGAATAATAGTTGTAGAGTGTAGAGGTGACTACACTACATGTCTACAGGGCACTAATAATGTTAAAAACCGTATTTAGAAAGTCATGAACAGGTTTTCTATGCTCTTCTATATCGTGGAAATTCACTTATCGCGGTCGGGTCTGGAACCAGTTAACTGCCATCAATGAGGGAAGACTGTAGTTGCAGCTGCATAGTCATTGGCCACGTCAAAAGGCTGTGCAATGTAATGACATGCAGTGCATAAAGTGTGAAAAAGAATGTGGTGGTAGAGAACTGTTTAGCTGCTATACTGGGAAATCAAGTCATACAAAGTTATGTTCCGAATGCGGACCCATACCGCAAGTAAATAAATGCAGCAAATCAACGTGTAGTTCTAGGCCTGTCACGATAATCAATAAATCAATTAACCGCACGATAAAAATGAAATTGATCATTTTGCCAGCCTCGATTTATTGACATGCACATGCATGTTTGTTTTCCCTTCTCTCTCTCTCTAACTCTCTCTCTACCAAACAGGCTGGATGACATGAGAGTTCACTCTGTGCATCTGTCTCAACACCTGGGCGCTTTGGTTCTATAGCAGAATGAAAGGAGTGAGTGAACCCTCCTGTCAGTCATTCAGCCTCTTTGTCCCAGTGGGTGGAGGTGGGGCTGCTGGCAAGTGCACACACAGAGTGGTGCAAGCGAGGAGTAAAGCGGCGTTTACACTTGCACGCATTTTGCGTCAGCATTGTCCCGCACTCTATGGTGGCAATGCGTGTCATTTATTTATTTATGGCACACCTGGAAAGCATGCACTGTTCGCATTCTGTTTACGCATAACTTACGCACTTGGCGCGCAATTTGTGACCGAAAATGGTACGCTTTGGTGTGAACTGACCATGCTCCCGCACGACTTATTTCCACCTTGTGAAGTAGTGTTTATGTTTGCTGCACAGAAATAGTACACGCGACGCTCCACCACTTCCTGCATCCTTGAAGCAGTCCTGGAATTATTTGGTCCCGCGGTGTCCCACGTGACGCCACGCAACAGCAGGCATCCCCCCCTGTAGCCTTAGTCCATTTTATTTTCATTGGGTCTTTTTTGCTTGTTTAATTTATTTGTTTATTTTATTTAAAAGCTCTTGACATTCCAATTACAATTTGCTAATACTAATAATAGAAATGAAAGTTTATTGTGTTTGATACGGTGTACTTGCATTATTATGCCATATACAGCGGTGTGAGTGTTTGTTACCCCCCTGTTGTATTTTTTTGTGTGTTTGTCACACTTATGTTTCAGATCATCAAACAAATTTCGTCAATGACATCACAACTGAACACAAAATGTAGTTATTAAATGAAACTTCATATTAAGGGAGAAAAAAAATCCAAACCTACATAGCCCTGTGTGAAAAAGTGGTTGCCCCCACGTTAAAACATAACTGTGGTTTACCACACCCATTTTTAAAAACCAACCCATGTAAATATGCAGAGATGTTTTTTATTGTTGAAGGAAAAAAAAAACAGACTGCATCTCAGCTTTGTGTTATCGGTAACAAAGTGTATTAGTGTATTTTTTCCCTTTTTCTTTCACCTCATATTTGGTCTCATACTGATACTATGTGGGAATGCATAAAGGTAAGATCTGATGACCTTATTGAGTGCTAATTTGCATATTTGTTTGATGCACAACCTCTCTGAAAAACAAAGTCCAGGCTGGTCCTGGTGGATGTTGGCTCTGTATTCATTGAGTGCCTTTAATTTGATGTTGTTCCTGTCTTGTTGTTCCTGCTATTTACATCCATTCTCGTCTTCAGTCATGCTAAGCTATGGAGCATGCGCAACAAGCGTTTCACCAGCAGCCCAGGCTCTCACGTTGTTTAACAGACAGACTGTCAACCGGTTGCTTGTCTTGCGATACCTGGTGCGTGTCTCTTCAATCCATTCGTCTAAGGATTTATGGCCGATTCTTGTCCATCCAGGAGGCTGCTACTGATGCAGCCGCGTCTTTCGCTTGTCAAACCGGATATCCGGCTGCATCGGTTTATCATTCACAACCATAAAAAACGGGACTGATTTTCCATACAAATAATCCTTTAGAGTCTCAACTTTTATGTCAACCAAAACAGTCCACCATGTATGACGGTGTTGGCTAAAGCGGGCACTTTTTAGTTGTAAGAAAAACACGGTAGACTGGGACCGGGTTGTTGACTTAAACGTGTTGCATGTATTTAGGTTGCATGTATGCACGTATTTGGCATGTGAGTCAGTGCCACAGCCTTCCAGCCACGGAGTTGTTTGGTGATTCATGGTCACTTCCCCTCGAAGGCAGACGGCCGCAGCCTCCCAGTAGCTGTTGCCAGGGTTGTGCTGTAAGTTTGTGAAGGAGCCACAAGTTCTCCACTAATCACACGTCACTAAGGGTGTCACGAGACGAGACGAAACATTAGATTGGGTCTGCGAGACGAGATTTTAACATTACTTTTAAGAAAAGTAGAATGAAAAAATATCTGAATCTGAATCTGACAATATATAGCAGTGTACTAATTTAATTTCTACTACGTTACACTCTACTGCATGCACACTTCTGTGTTTATGCCAGCGGCTCCCCCTCCACCCACCGAGACAAAGACAGTATGACTGAGAAGAGGGCTCACGCCGTTCATGCCGTTGTTCTATGGAACAAACACGCCAAGGTACTGAAACCAGTGCACAGAGTGAATCCTTTTCCTGGAGGCGGGAGATGAGAAAAACAGACGCAAATGTCAATACATTGAGACTGGCAAAATTATCTAGTTGATTTTAATTTACGGTATTGTGTGATTAATTCAAGTATTTATTATCATCCCAGGCCCCTTGCCCACGAGACAAGCTTTTTTTCTGAATAAGAAATCTTGTCACGATCTTTTAACTCTTTTCTTGTTTGTGATTTGAAGTCTCTACACACATCAAGGTCTTACATTTCAGGTCCAGTGGGCTTTTGCAATCGCCATTAAAATAATAAGTTAGTGGAGACTCGAATGTTTTGGGCGTTGCAGTGCCGCACCACTTCAACAGACGGAAGCGTGAAAAGGAGGAGGCGTAATCTCACATTGCAGACTGGCACGGTTGGCAGGTTAAGTGTTGTTTGTTCGTTTTTTTATGATATTTCTCATTTACGCGGGCACACTGCCTGATCACCATCCTGCTTGGTTGTTCCTCCAACTTCTACTTCCCACATGTTGACTTCTGACCCAAATTCCAGTGCTGGAATGTTGTTTTTTCTGCCAATACAGTCAGCACAAACAGACACGGACACCTTGTCACTTGGCTGCAGGCTGATATCAATCTCTACTCCTCTCATGTGCGGAGGGCCCCCCTTGTTTGTGAAGATTTAAGGGGTTCCACATGTGGTCGGTTCCCCACATGTGTCATCTCACGGACCTGGTCCCTGGAGAACTTTTGACTGTCTCTGTGGCGATGTCAAGCAAACCCCCTCACGCTGCTGGAAGCTTCCACTATAATATGCTGAAAAAACAGTGTCACCGCTTATCCTCAAGTAGTGGCCTCAACTGTAATAGACACCGTGTCTCTATTAATTGCTGGGTGGGTCGCCTCCTTTTCCCCCCTGAGGAAAAAGTAATATTACCTTTATGCTAGAAGCTATGTTTCCACCAAGTGGTGCAGTTTCCACTGCGGGTGTGTAGGCAGTGTGCTGCTTGCTGCATGGGCTATGAAAACAGCATGAGGAGATAGCGTAGAATTCACCATTGAATTCAACAAACCCTGTGTGTTGACACTATTTGTAAACAAGGAACACAAACGCTTCCCTGGCCATTACTGCAAAAAGCCAGAGGTCTTCTTTAGATCATCCAAACCATGAAAACTTGCATCAGCATGATCTTCTAATAACTGCACCAGAGAATATATAGTGATGTGAAAAAGTGTTAAATGTTTCAGATCATCAAACAAATTTCAATATTAGTCAATGACAACACAACTGAAAACAAAATACTTTTTTTTTTTTTTTAATGAAACTTTTTATTATTATGTGAGAATCCAAAGCTACATGGCCCTGTGTGGAAAAGTGATTGCCCCCTGAACCTAATAAGTGGTGGGCCCCCCCTTAGCAGCAACAACTGCAATCAAGCGTTTGTGATAACTTGCAATGAGTCTCTTACAGCGCTGTGGAGGAATTTTGGCCCACTCATCTTTGCAGAATTGTTGTCATTCAGCCACACTGGAGGGCCTTTTAGGATTCAGGTCAGGAGTTTGACTAGGCCACTCCAAAGTCTTCATTTTGTTTTTCTCCAGCCATTCAGAGGTGGACTTGCTGGTGTGTTTTGGATCATTGTCCTGCTGCAGAACCCGGATTGGTTTCAGCTTGAGGTCACCAACAGATGGCCGACATTCTCCTTCAGGATTTTTTGGTAGACAGCAGAATTCATGGCTCCATTTATCACAGCAAGTCTTCCAGGTCCTGAAGCAGCAAAACAGTCCAAGACCATCATACTACCACCGCCATATTTTACTGTTGGTATGACAAAGTCAGCTGGGATAGGCTCCAGCATGCCCCCGCGACCCTAATGAGGGGAAGCGGCATAGAAAATGGATGGATGATCTTTTTCTGAGAGTATTTTCCCAAAGCTCTTTGGGATCATCAAGATGTTTTCTGAGGCAGATGCATCTGAGACAGATGCACAGATGCACATGCCTCTTGTCATCCAACTGTTGGGTAGAGAGAGAGAGAGAGGAGGAAAACAAACACGCATGCACATGTCAGTGTATCGAAGCCGGCAACATTATCGAGTTTTTTTTTTTATTATTTATCGTGCAGTTACGGTAATTGATTTATTGATTATCTTGACAAGCCTAGGTATTGGTATCGGATTGGTATCTGTCATGAAAAAGGTGTATTGGGTCGTCCCTAGTACCACGAGCGTGTCGTGATATTTCAGCAATGGGGCATGTTGTGTATTTCCAGCACAGCGTGGTAATAATACCACTCATATTTGGCCACAAATGAACATATTTTCATTTCCATGTACCATGTCTGCTGATATACAATCAGCATCTCAAATTGCTGCATAAATTACCCCAAGCCAGAGATAATTCAGTTGAAATTGACCTCATTTTTTCAATAAATCAACATTTCACCACTGCAGTGAAATAATATGGAGGTGTGCTGGGAATAAATCATTTACTTTCAGTCACCCGGAGGCCAAATTGGTTATTTTCTCTCCCTTGTCACTAAAAGAACAGCAACTACTGCAAGAACTGTGTGCGAGTGAGAAACTCTATAATTGTCTTTTAATTAGATGGCATGAACTCTGTTATCTGCATTTTTTTTTTTTCATCAAACCGTGCAAGGAATTAGATTTATTGTACAGTATTGAATTTGTTAGCGACACATTAGGATGCCTAAATTGCTCAAAATGAACTCCTCTAAACTGCTGGACTAGACTGACTCCAGCCAGTTATCTTATTTAATTTCATATATCTTTTTCACGAGAATAATCTCGTAATTTGAGAAAAAATAATGTACTTTTAGTAGCATAGAGTTGAAATATTAAAGAAAAAAAAATAATTTGAAAAAAGTTATGTTATGAGAAACAAAATAAAGTTGTCATTTGTTTTAATTGGTTTGGGGAAAAAGTTATGATTATGCGAATAAAGTCATTATATTAAAAGAGATTCACAATGGTTATTTAAGAAGAATGTTGAAATACTTCGAAAATAAAAAATAGCAAAAATTGGGGGAAAGAGCAAAGGAGTAATTTTATGAGAATAAAGTCAAAATGTTAAGACACAGAAGTTGTATTCTAGCGGGGAAAAAGTTGCAATTTTACAAGAAAGTCTTAATATGAGGAAAAATGTCATTTTAGTAGCATAGAGGTGAAATATTAAAGGAAAAATGTTAAAGTTGTAATATGAGAAACACAAAAAATAGTTTAAAAAAAGATACCATTAAGCTTTTTCACCTATATCATAAAGCTGAGATGCATTTTTTTCTTGAAATATGTAACTACTTAGCATATGTACATGGGTTGCCTTACTAAATATCAAAGTGGCAAAGTTGCATCCTTTGGTTTTTCACTATGTGGCCATCGCTGGAACAACGTTTGGACACCCCTGTCTAGGTCCAATATGCATATT
This sequence comes from Dunckerocampus dactyliophorus, assembly GCF_027744805.1. Lineage (NCBI taxonomy): Eukaryota > Metazoa > Chordata > Actinopteri > Syngnathiformes > Syngnathidae > Dunckerocampus > Dunckerocampus dactyliophorus. The sequence continues at coordinate 29,009,470 of NC_072826.1, forward strand.
TCATGAGCGGCTGCTCCCAGTGGGTACATACGCTAATAAGACTTTTTAATACTCAATAATTAGAGCAGAGGAGAGCAATAACGGCAGTTAAAAGCTGTTTCCCATCTGCCGAGGGTAGCTCATGTGCCAACAATAACTGTGCTCTTTTAAGCAAACTCACAACTTTTCTTTTTAACAGTGTCACAGAGAAGCCGTCCGTCACAAAGCAGGCGACTTGCCCCAGGAAATCCATCACTGCCTCATCGCCCGCTGTGGGGGAACGTCGCCGTAAAACCCGACTGACTGAGGATCGCACACGTGCCAGACAGGACTTAACTTGAATGCGAAGAGGACCTTTGTTTGCATGTTGTGTTTTAACCTAATGTGTTGCCTTGCTGTGTCCCTCCTTTTCGTTACTGTTCATACAGTAGCTCACAAAAGTGAGTACAGTATGGTGTTGCGTACCAACAAGGAAGTCAGACACCCTATCTACATAGACTCGCTCCGCCCCCTCCAAACCCTCCTGCTAGTTTGACGTTGACGTCTCCTCCCGAGTTCGCATCAACATTTGCAATATAGCATCTGCAATTCATCTCCAGAACCCTTCCAGGACCAATGGTATTTTGCTCGTGCTGTGCCGTACATGTCTTCGTGACCGTTGTACGGCACAGTGCGAGCTGAAGCTTTAAAAATTAAAAAACTTGCCACAAAAGTTTTTCAAGTTACATACATACTGTATACTGTACTGTCTACATACTGTGTTTACTACAGGATATCTTTTCAAGGGACATATACTTTAGAGTAGTCAGTGTACAGCTTGTATAGCAGTACAGATTGAATTTCATCTACTGAAAATGAGTCAACACTTTACCATTATTAACCATTTGTGTCCTGCCTACAGTCAAGCGCGATGGCGGTCGTGTCATGATGCGGGGCTGCACAAGTGCTGTCGGCCGTGGGGAGCCGCGGTTCATTGAGGGAAAACTAAGGCCCGCACGTAATATTCACACCATTTGGGCATGTTCACTGTGAGGTGTGCTCACTTGTGTTGCCAGCTATTTACACGATAATGGCTGTGTTTTCCTTATTTTTAGTGGATATACGTTGGTGTGATTTTTTTTTTTGCATGTTTGTCACACTTAAATGTTTCAGATCATCAAACAAATTTAAATATTAGTCAATGAAAACACAACTGAACACAAAATTCAGTTTTTAAATGAAACTTTTTATTATTAAGGGAGAAATGTTTTACATTTTTCTGGCAAAATTGAGATGAGCCTTTATGTTCTTTTTGTTCAGCAGTGGTTTTGGTCTTGGAACTCTGCCATGCAGGCTGTTTTTGCCCAGTGTCTTTCTTACGGTGGAGTCATGAACTCTGACCTTAACTGAAGCAAGTGAGACCTGCAGTTCTTTGGATGCTGTTGTGGGGTCTTTTGTGACCTCTTGGATGAGTCGTCGCTGCGCTCTTGGGGTCATTTTGATTGGCCGGCCACTCCTTGGAAGGTTCACCACTGTTCCATGTTTTCTCCATATGTGGATAATGGCTCTCACTGTGGTTTGCTGGAGTCCCAAAGTTTTAGAAATGGCTTTATAACCTTTTCCACACTGATAGATCTAAATTAATCTCAGTTAAGTTACATTTTAACAAGAAGGGCAATCACTTTTTCACACAGGGCAAAGTCGGTTTTAACTTTTTTCTCCCTTAATGATAGTTTCATTTAAAAACTGCATTTTGAGTTCAGTTGTGTTGTCATTGACTAATATTTACATTTGATGATCTGAAACATTTAAGTGTGATAAATATGCAAAAAAATAAGAAATCAGGAAGGAGGCAAACACATTTTTCACACCACTGTATACTGCAACCCACACTGTATTCTGACTACTCTAAAGTGTATCCAAGTTTCATTGCTACGGGATTGTTCCTTGAGAAGATGTAATACAATGTCTGCTTTTTTTTTTACATTGAATTTAAATTTCAGCATCTCGAGCTGTGTGAATGTTGCAGGTTTATTTGTGTTAAAGAAGACGCATGCATGTATCGATAAAATGTGGTCGTGATTAATTGCAGTGGTTTTCGGGATTTTCTGCGGCATGTGCAGCAACCCGAAACTTCAGGACTTGGGGGTAGTCATTGAATGTAACAGGACTCTTTGATCTGCTTCTTTCTGCAAATGAATTTGAATGTCACTCGTGTTTGCGTTGACTAACATGAGACGAGTCGCTCACAAAGCGGATAAAGTCATTGAAATGCGGTGGATTTGATGACTTTTAATTCAATCAACGCAATGCTGATGGAAACGTGGGGTCAAAGCAAGCGTGAGCGAGAACTTAATCTTGATGGAAAACAGAGTCGGCCTGGAGCCCGGACAAAAGGCGGCGCTCCAGACGCGCTTATCTCTCCCATCAGACCCAGAAGAGACACTTTGACGGACAAATGCTGGACTCGCACCTACGCCGCTCATTACACCTCCTCCTCTGATCCCGTCCCCCCTTTGACTTCTCCTTCTGTTTACCTTCCTTCCAATTAGCGCGGCTCTTTTTCCTGCTTGGAACAGCACAGTCCCGACTGCCTTCTGGTCCCTGACCTCATTTCAGAGACAGAAAAATTCCATGCACACACACGGTCTCCAGGAATGACCTGGAGAGACTGAAAGCTTTAATTGGAACCATGGCCACTGCATTGTCATGTGTGGACATGCTGAAAAAACACTTGTCATCTTTGGAACTATCTGTCGTGTCTCTCCGAGGACTGTGTTGTTGTGTCAGCAGAGACACGCGCCACACATCATCCACCACATAACACCTTGGAAAAGACAGACATTTGAGACGAGGCTTGGTTGTGAAGGCTGAACGCTAAAAAGAAAATCAAGTTTGAAAAGATGTGATGTGTCTAACATAGTAACCTTAGAAATGATCACACGAGGTCCTCGTTTGTTTGTGGAAGCGAACCGTGGCCAGACGTTTTCCCTCCAGCGAGGCCACATTATGAAAAATGAAAGGATCCAACTCTGCCGCTTGGGTATTTTGTAAAGCAACACATAGGCAGTAACATGCAGATATGCTAAGAAGTGATACATTAGGTGAAAAAACGCCTATTAGTGTGACCTTTGCACTTTTTATTCCTACTTTTGATGATTTTAAAATGTTGAAATAAAAATGTATTTTGTTTTGTAATATAATGACTTTACCCTACCTTTTTTGTAAACAGGGTTTATTTCGTTTTATTTCTATAATAGTACAAATGTAAAAACAAAAAGTGTTTCATATTTCAGCTCTATGCCACTAAAATGTTTTTCCTGATATGACTTTATTCTTGTAAAATTTACATTTTTAATTTCCATTAGAAGGCAACTTTTTTCCTCTTCATATTTTGACTTTATAGTCATAAAGTGACAGCTGTTTTTCCAGTTGTGCTGTTTTTTTTATTTTACAATTACTTCAACTTTCTTGTTGTAAATGTTCTTCTCATGATTCTAACTATTCCCATCCCATAATATTATAGATTTTTCCCAACCTGATTTTAAAGTGTTTCTAATATTACGACTTAAAAAAACCCCCACTTTTTTTAGTTAGCATTTCAACTCTAGGCTACTAAAATAAAATTTCTCATAATATGGGTTTATGCTTGTAAAATTTAGACCTTATTTTTCCCCATAAGAATGACTTTTATTCTGACATTACAGCTGTTTTTCTATTGCTGCTTGATTATTAATTATTACAATTATTTCAACTTGCTTTTAATTTTTCTTCTTATAATTATGATTTTATTCCCATGATATACATTTTTCCCAACATAATTTTCCAAAAAATGACAGCTTTGTTTTGTTTTGTTTCTCATAATGTTATGACAAAATTAGTTTTTTTTTCTTTAATATTTCAGCTCTATGCTACTAAAATGACATTTTTCCTCATAATATTACGAGTTATTCTCGTAAAATTGAGCCCCCGTTAGAATACAACTTTTATCTCATATTGTTTTAACTTTATTCTCAAAATTACAGCTGGTTTTCCATTTCTGCTTTTTTTTTTTATTTTCCAATTATTTCAACTTTCTTCTTGTAAATTTTCTTCTCATAATTAGGACTTTATTCCCATAATATTTTGACCTTATTCCAATAATAATATACGTTTTTGCCTAACCAAAATTTTCAATTTTCATTCTCATAATATTACGACTTAAACATAAAAAAATAATTTAACACTGCCATTAAAATGACATTGTTTTTACTCATATTATGAGTTCTTTCTTGTGAAATTGACACCTTTTCTCGTTAAAATAGGACTTTTTTTCTCTTCATAATTTGACTTTTTTCACATAAAATGACAGCTGTTTTTCAATTTCTGCTGTTTTTTTTAATTTGCAATCATTTCAACTTTCATCTTGTAAACCTTCACCTCATAATATGACTTTATTCCCATCCCAAAATATTAGCTTTTCTCCAACCTAATTTTTCAAAAATGACAAGCTTGTTTTTTGTTTGTTTCTCATATTACAACTTTTTTTTAAAAGCAGTTTGTATTAGTTTGTATTTTGCTTTTTTTCCCATTAGCATGACTTTTTTTCTCTTTGTATTTTGACTTTATCCTCATAAAACTCCAGCTGTTTTTTTTATTCTACTTGATTTTTTATTTGCTAATTATTTCAACTTCTTGTAATTTTTGTTATTATTATGATTTTATTCCCATAATGTTGTACATTTTTTCCCAACCTAATTTTCCAAAAGTGACTTCATCTTGTTTTGTTTCTCATAATGTTAGGACAAAAAAAATGCGTGTTTTTTCTTTAATATTTCAACTCTGCTACTAAAATGACATTATTTTTCATCATAATATTACGAGTTTATTCTCATAAAATTGTCACTTTTTTCCCCGTTAGAATACCACTTTTTTCTCATCATATTATTTTGACTTTATTCTCGTAAAATTACAGCTGGTTTTCTATTTTTCCCCGTTTTCAACTCTCTTTGTAAATTGTCTTCTTATAATTATGACTTTATTCCCAGAATATTTTGACCTTATTCCAACAATAATATGCTTTTTCAATTATATACCTAATTTTCCAAAAAATACAACTTTATTGTGTTTCTCATAATATTAAACATTTTTTAAACACTGCCACTACAATGACATTGTTTGTACTCATTATGAGTTCATTCTTATAAAATTGACACTTTTTTTCCCCCCCATTAAAATGGGATTTTTTTTTCTTTTCATATTTGGACTTTTTTTTTCACATAAAATTACAGCCATTTTTCCATTTCTGCTGTTTTTTTTAATTAGTTTTGCGACTGTTTCAACGTTTTGCTCATAATTATGACTTTATTCCCACAATGTTATGACCTTATTCCTGTAATATATTATATATAATATATATGTAATATATTATATATAATATTATAACTTTTTCCAGACATAATTTTCCAAAAATTACAACTTTATTTCTTGTTTTATGTGTTTCTCATAATATTCCAACTTTAAAAAATAATATATTTTTTCTTTTTGATTTCAACCTTACACTACTAAAACATTATTTTTCTTCATAATATTACAATGTTATTCTTGTAAAATTGGGACTATATCTCGTAGGATTGCAACTTTTTTACTTTATACTTACTACTACTATACTAAAATATTTTTTCTGTTTCTTTTCCCCCCCCCCATTTATATTTTGAGAATATGTGTCAGGCAACAAATGCACAAGCACCGCCCCTGTGCTGCCCGTGCTATTATTTGTTTTAGACAAATATGCCTCATGGTGGCGCTGCTTGACCCCATGAGTCGGCTTTGTCTTGAAATTTCTCCCACAGCTCAATGCGCGCTACAAAAACATTTACTGTAACTTTAGAGTGTTTACCTAAAATAAACCAACCAAATTGGCTTCACACTTTTAGGTGAAGTGCCCAAACGTCCTGTTTTCCCAGGATATGTCCTGTCCTCACCGTCCCGTCTTTTGGGTTAATAATAATTTAATAGAAAGTGATGAAAATGTCCTGGCTTTCATTGTTTTTCCGTGAGAGGCTACCATTTGGACAGCTTTTTGAATGAGTGATGATAAAAAGCCAAAGAAAAAGCAAAACATATGCAGTGACGCTTGCCAGTTGACGACTCGTAAAATCGGGGACGTCATGCACAAAAGGGCGGTTCAAATTTCCAAAGTCTTGCTACTTTAGAGAGCACATTTTTTTTGAAAGTATTTGTTACATTCCAAAACGTAAGCATTTGACCTCGTGTTTTTTGGGCCGTCGGGTATTTGGAATAATTTTCGTGCAGGTTTTTGAACATTCTTTGTTCGGAATTTGTCCCTTTGGTTACGGAAAGTATTTTGTAATACAGTCGTCCCTCGCCACTTTGCGCTTAGAATTTGCGGCTTAAATCTATCACTCTTTTTCAGGATAGATAGACCTCCGCAGCTGCACACCGGCTGCTTGGAGCATGTGTCCGAATACAGTGCACCTTGCTGGGCCACGCCTCCCACTCTATGCTCTGGTCCTCCTGATAGTAGTGATGTGGTAGTAGCAATGTCATGATATTTGACGAGGACAAATCAACAGATACAGTTGGTCTAATCCTAATTTGTTCCAGTCCTTCAAACCTCGAGGTGTTAAATCTAAATTTTAAAAAGTAGGCATGAAAAAGGCTATCGTGCATCTCAACTTTGAACTTAAACTGAAGTTAGCTCAGCAGGTTTGAACATGTTTTTCTTGTTTTTTCTCAAGCTGCTGCGCCTCTCCGTAGGTCTTCGGGCAGCCCACCTCACACTTTCGAGTGTCCAGGTGTCAATCGAAATGCGGGAAAAAATCAATTCAAACTCGGGCTTGGAAACTTGTAGAAAACAATACCTTGAATGTGACTCGGACACGGCCGAAGCATCTCGTGAGTGCATATTCGTGTCCTTTTTTTGGTCATAAAAACAACCTCTTTGGGAGAACTCCTCAAGAACGTCAAATAGGTCAACAATGATCAGGCCAAAGTCAGCACGCTAAAAGCTGGCCACAGCGCCGCTCCTTCCAAAACAACGTCAAGCATAATCTGTCCGTCAGGAGGCAAGAATGTAAGCAGATCAGTTGAACTTCTATAACACATCCTCACATCATTCTTATTATGATGTGTGCTCACATCAGGCAATCAGTGTTTGGCTGGTCAGAAAATAATGATACTCATGTTTCAAATAAATGCAGCACAAGTTTAAAAACGGGGGGTGTGCTCAAAGTCTCCAAAGGCGGACTTCACTCCGAACGGGTTGCCAGTCAGCGGGCATAATGTTGTGTGTAATATGCTTATCCTCAGAGTTTAGGTCAATGGCTAATGGATGATTAGTTGCTAAGTCCCGCCCATGCCCCTGCAAAGACGTTACTCCAGGGGTGTCCTTCAGGGCAGGGGCGAGTTAGTCTTTGGGAGGGAATACCACCATGAATGAGCAGTCTGCTGGGGAAATACTTCCCCACGCAAACGTTCCTTCACAATGACCGCATTTGATTCACGTTATGTCAGTTTTGGCGAGATACTGTGCTGCGTTTAGCTGTAGATTCCATCTTTAGCGGCCGATTCCGCGATTCAGCTAACGAGAAAATCAAAGGGCCCTACACACAGCACTCACTTGCAATCTTGCGTCTGTTTGGTTCCGCCATTTCCGGTTACAATATAATCTAATACAATTACTTGATTATATATTATATATTATATATATATATATATATATATATATATATATATATAATATAATTAGATATTGTATTTATTTATATGTATTTTTATTATTAATATTGTATGATATTTTATATTTATATTATTAAATATTAATACTCATAATCATTTAATAAAAATATATAAATTAAATCTAATAATTATTTGATTTTATATAAAGTAGTATTATATGTCCCTATATATTTTTTATATTTATATTTTATTATTTTATATTTATATTAATAAATATTCCTAAAAGTATAATAATATATATGTGTATATACTGTATATATAATACAATTGTTTGATTAGGTATTATATATACTTATTATTTTGTTATTATTTTATAAATAATTTGTGGAAAAAAATTAAACATTTATAAAATTATTTGATTATATATAAAATAGAATTATATATCTTATTTATATTTTTATTTATTATTTTTATTTATTTGTTAATATTTTACATTTAGATTAGCAAATATTAATACAAAAATATACTGTACTATTTATTTTTAATTATTAATATTTTGCTATTTTATATTTAGATTATTAAATATTAATAAAAACTATAGTAATGTAATAAAATATATAAAAATAAATGTATTCAATTATGTATATATATTATAATATGTATATAATATATCATTATTAATTTTATTATTTAATATTTTATATATTATTTTATACATTATTTTTAGAATATGCTGGGGGCCAATAAAAAAACGAGCTGCAAATGGCCCACGGCCCGCACTTTGGACACCCCTGCTCCAGCAAGTCCTCACATGACCGTCACAAAGACAAAAAGCGTCTACGCATAACAAACACTCTGTTTGTTTCCGCCATTTCTGGTTGCACATTTCATTCTCTGATGGCTTTCTTTGTGGGGCGCCGCCTTGTTCGAGACAGTGGCTCGTGTTTAAACGAAGGAGTACAAAACAGTTAAGTACATGTCATATGCGGGCCGTAGTCCATTATGTTTTTGGACTTTGACACGGGTCAGTAAAACATGGATGACGGGCCGCGGTTATCCACATTTGTCCTGTACACAATTTGAGATTTGTGGAGTATGTTATTAAAATACATTTACTATAGTGGCCGCCACTGGGATCCAATATCATTTTAAGCAGGTTAGGACCCTCTTTACTGAATTAATGATGTGTTGTGTTGTTTCCTCTGCCCATCCATCGGATTGGATTGGATAATCACACATGTTGACTCTAAACACGCCGTTACCATTAGCGGGCCAGACGGGCCCGTTTCGACCGTGCTGTGATTGTTCCCCAGGTAAGAGTGCCATCTTATGCTGCGCTACATTCCAGTGATTTAATGAGGGCTAACAGATGCTGCAAGAGATAATGCAAACTTTTTCATGATGCGTTTATCTCGACTCCTGCTCAATATAAGCGCTTAGCTTTGTTTCGTAAGGCCAGCAATCATTTGATATTGATATCACCTGCAAACATGCAAACAACGCGTAGATGGATGGCTGCCAGTCCAGGTTTAACACTTCATTTCCTGTGTCACTCGCACGGTCAACAAAGGCCGATATGGAATCATTTGCACAGCGCCGCCACATTTGAGCCCGCGTCATAATGCTTTTTTTTTTTAACCATGCAGATAAGGTGGGATTTGATTTGGCTTTGACGTTAGCCGTAGTGAGGCTGTGATTCATTTGGGACTTTGGCATGTTGTGAATGCCAGAACACTCTCACAGTGATATCATATCACTTGCACAGAAACTCATTTGTCATGCAGGCGCTAACGTGTGTGTGTGTGTGTGTGTGTGTGTGTGTTCAGAAGCAAGGTGCTGTATTGCTTTCAATGTCGTCTGTGTGATTTGTTGAGTCTTGATACATTTTGTGCAAGGATGCTAAAACCAATCCAGTGTGGGTCAATCTATGCTAAGCTATGTGAGCAAAACATCCATCTCTTCATATCATTACACATCCATTTTCTATGCCGCTTACCCTCATTAAGGGTCGTGGTTATGCTGGAGCCTATCCCAGCTGACTTTGGGCGAGAGGCGGCGTACACCTTCGACTGGTCGCCAGCCAATCGCAGGGCACATACACACAATATATACTGTATATATAAAATGATTATATATAATAACATCAATTGTTCCTGTCAAGGAGATGTCCTCCAGTGTAGGTTATGACAGAAAAAAAAATATAAAATATGATTATATATCATATTTTTATTAGTTATAGTTATTTTTATTAGTAGTATTTTAGGATATTTTATATTTATAAAAAAAAACAATAACAAACAATATTTCTTATATTTTGTTATATATTATAATATTTTATATTTGTGTTAGTAAATATTCATAATGAATATAATTACATAATAAATTACAGTCAAACTTGTCTATAGCGCTCACTAGAAGGATACTGCAAAAGTGGCCGCTATAGACAGGTGGCCTCTATAGACAGGTTGGTGTCCAGTTTGAATGTTGACCAGTAGAGGGAAAAAAAGGGAAAAAAAGAATGTTGACCAGTAGAGGGCACTGTGTGACTGCGGATAAAAGTTGTACAATACTACTAGGCTTGTTATTATCCACGACCCACAGAACAAAGCTGTGCTAGTAATGTCTTACGCTTGTTTTTAATATTTTACTTTTTATACGCCAGAGTGTCATTACAGCTTTAGTTAATCGGGAAGTGACGGTGGGCGTCCCGAGCAGGAGAGCTAGGCTCAGTGCTAGCTGTGAATTTGGAGAGAGTTGGGAAGTGTGTTTATGTTGGCGTGGATGTAAAGTCCTGCAGTGTTCTCCGCTGTTAATAAAGCCATTAAAGTGCATCGGCGACGTGAGTCTCTCCTTCCCCACAACAAGCGGCATTACAGTATTGACCAGTGCACACCAGGAAATAAACGGTGTCATTTCTTACAGGCATTGGCTGGACAGCTATGTAGTGGGGCTTGTTTAACCTTTGCCTTGTGGGCAAGCAGGAAGGAGAGACGATGCTGAGAGATGTGTGTGTGTTCTGAGCTGCTGTCTGGTGGCCGCGTTCAATAAATAAAGTTGGCAGAAGCAACAGGAGAAGTTTCCTTCTTTGCTGGAGTCAGGTCGCCCTTACTACGGTTCGGAGCTGAATAACACTGACAAGTTAAGCGAACGGCAAAGAAGGCGGCTTTTTTTTGTGTTGAATACAGAAGATGAGGACTTTGATGGATTTGTGGATGAGGATTGATGAAAAATAACGTGAGTACATTCTAAAATACTTCAATTAAGTACAACCGAACTCAGTTTTGCTCCCACTGCCGCATGCATGCACGTCCTGTTCCCAGCCTACTTTGCTCTTAAAGTTACATGTTTGACCAGGAAATAGCAAGCTCAAAAGAAGACGGCTTTTTATGTGGAACAACTGACAGTTTGTGTGGATCTTGTGAATGATTGTTACTGAGCTAGGACTCAGTAATTAAAGTCTACACACGACGGCTTCATTGATTGAAAAACCAAACTTTTTCGTGCATGAAGCTTCTACTTGAGTTGGTAATTTGGCCTCTATATGCAGTCAGATATTGACCAAGGGAGACAAAATGGGTGGCCGCTGGCCGTGTTGGACAGGTGACTGCTATACACAGGGTCTATAACATGTAAATTTGCTGGGGGGGGATTTTTCAGTGGCTGCTATTGGCAGGTGGCCGTTCTATAAAGGTGGCCGCTAAGACAGGTTTGACTGTATTTAAATAAAAACATAATAGCATTATTAGATTATATATATATGTAAAATATAATTATACAGTATATCTTACTTTTATTTATTTTTATATTTTTATATTTTATGACATTTATATTTATATTATTACATATTAGTACAAATATAATAAAACATATCAATCAAATCTAATAAAATTATTTATTAATTGTACAGTATATATAATAAAAAATGCTCTCTCTATATATATACTATAATTATATATCTTATTTATTTATTATTATTAATATTTTACACTATTTTATATTAATATTAACACATATAATACAATCTGATATGATATTGTATTTATATATGTTTAATGATATTTTATATTTATATTCAGAAATATTAATACAAATATAATAATAGGATATACTGTATGTGTAATATAAATCAAAAATATATAAATATATATATATAATAGTTTATTATATATTATTATATATATAATTATATAATTTATATTTTATTATTAGTATTTATTATTAGTATTATTTTATATTTTATTTTACAAATTATTTTTCGAATATGCCGAGGGCCAATAAAAAACACACTGTGTAACGCAAATGACCCACAACCAAGCGAGTCCTCACATTCCCCTCAGAGAGACAGAAAACATCAACGAATTGAATCAAAAGTCCGATTTTTGGATGTTTTCTTTGTTGTTTTGCCCTCCCCCACATGTGAGGACTACGAGTAGCACGCACGGAGACCAATGTCGAGTATGAACACAGCGTGTTTGGCCTGGGGGGTTTTATGAGAGGGGGGTTTTTTAAGCGCAAAAGTCAAAATAAGGGATGACGCACTTTGCCATTTTACAGTGGTTTACCGGCAGCTTTTTGTCACCAAGATTAATACCATGCGACCTCTACGTAGAGCAAAATAACGCCTGCAAATGAGACAGACGATAGGTTACATGGAAATGAAATGAAAAGTTTTATTAGGGCTTTTTGTCGCTGGAAGGCGATTGGTTTGCTGTAATTGTATCATTTTGAAAAAGGTCCCCACATGTCACAGTCAATGAAATTCAATCTCATGGCATCGGCTGTAATTAAAATGCTTTAATGGCCGTACACGTTCTTAAGTGTTTATCGTAGTGGCTTACAAGTACAAATGCTCCACATACCGTACCCATTTTGTCCAGCACTTCATTACCGATATCGATATCAACTGATACCGAGGTATGCAACAGCTCTTTCCCTCAAACTAATGTGCTGTAATGAACACATTATACATTCTTCCAGTGATGTGCGATACCACTGTTTTCGTTTCCGATCCGATACTGAGTAAAAATCTGTCTGGGATCGGTGACACCGATCCGATACTGATTGTTTGCGTTAAATTTTGTTGTGTCTTTCATATCATAACAATATTATTACAAGACATTAAATTCATTCATGAATGAAATCAATTCTTGATTCTTGAGAAAAATGATCAGTTTAAAGAAACTAATCATTCGTTTAAGTAATTGATTTATTTTAAACCTTGAAGTATTTTGAGGGTGGTGTAATTTACAATATAGCTAAAAACTTTATTCACAATTCACACATGGCAGCGTTTATGATCGATCATTGTTTCAACACATGACCTCAAATGACTGATATTACCCCAAAAGTATATATTTTTAATTTTCCAAATATTTCAGCTTTCTTTTCGTAATGTTATGACTTTATACCCGTAATATTTAGATTTTTTTCTTTGATATTTCAACTCTACGCTACTAAAAATGTTTTTTTTTTTTTACAATTTTATTTGCTGTTTTGTTTTGTTTCTCATACTAATGAGGTTATTTTTCCTCATAATATTATGATGTTATTCTTGTAAATTTGGACGTTTTTCTCTTATAATAATAATAATCTTTGTAAAAAATATTTTATAGTATTCTGACCTTATTCCCATAATATTTTGACTTTATTCCCCTAATATTATTTTTTTTTTCTGCTGTTATTTTTTTTTACATTCTAACTCCAGTATTTCAACTTTTCAAATTTTCTTCTGGCAATTATGACCTTATTTTATATCATATTTTGACTTTATTCTCATCGCATTACAACCTAACTTTCCAAAAATGACAACGTGATTTGTTTTTTAATTTGTTTGTCATTATATTATGACTTAAACAAATGTCTTTTTCTTTAATATTTCAACTTTATGCTACTAAAATGTTTTTTTTCATAATATTACGTTGTTCTTGTAAAATTACGACTTTTTCCTGTCAGCTTCCAACTTTTCTCTCTTAATGTTTTGACTTCTTGTAAAATTGTAAATTACAGCTGTTTTTTTCCATTTCCGCTGTTTTTTTTTTAAATTTCCAACTATTTCAACTTTATTCATAGGAATTTTCTTCTCTTAATTGTGACTTTATTATATATCATATTTTGACTTTGATTATTTATATATTCTCATAACATTACACATTTTTTCACCACCTAAGTTTCCAAAAATTACTAATTTAGTTTTTGTTGTGTTTGTTTTTCATAAAATTACAACTTAAATAAGAGGCTTTTTCTTTAATATTTAAACTTTCTGCTACAAAACTTTTCACCCTCATAATATCACGTTATTCTTGTAAAGTTTAAATAAAATTGTTTTTATTTTGACTTTATTGTAAAAGTACAGCTGTTTTTTTCCATTTCTGCTGTTGTCATTTTTTTTTATTAATTTTCCAACTATTTAAACTTTTTTTTTGTAAATTTTCTTCTTGCATTTATGACTTTATTATATTTGATATTTTATTCACAACCTAACTTCCCCAAAATTACAACTTTATGTGTTGTTTTACAGTATTTATTTGTCATGATATTATGACTTAAAAAAAAAGTCTTTTCTTTAATATTTTAACTTCATGCTACTGAAATGTTTATTTGTTTTTCCTCATAACGTTATTGCGCGTAATTACGACTTTTCTTCTTGTTTGAATCTGGCTTTTTTCTCTTCATATTTTGACTTTATTCTTGTAAAATTAGAGCTGTTTTTCTATTGTTGTAGTTGTAACATTATAACTTTTTCGCAACCTAATTTTCCAAAAATGACAACTAGAGTCGTCCTGTTTGTTTTTCAGAATATTACGACTTAAAAAAAACAATTTTTTCTTTAATATTTCAACTTTATGCTACAAAAATTAAATTTTTCCTCGTATTACGCTGTTATTGTCCTTTTTCCCATTTGATTGCAACTTTTTTTCTTAACATTTTGACCTGAGTCTTGTAAAATTACTGCAGAATTGTCCATTTTTGCTGCTGTTGTTTTGCTTTTTTGAGTTTGCTTGGTAAATGATATTGTAGAATGTGCCACAGACCAAGAAAAAACAATCACCGGCCACAAATGTGCCCTGGACCACACTTTGGACAGCCCTGGTTTAGAAGTATTAAAGTATTACTCCCCTCGTTTTGGTTAGAGTCGGGACCTTCTGGAAGGATGGAATGATGCTAACCAAGGTCCCACTGTATTGTGTACTTGCTTTTTATCGGAGCTTATTCCAGTCCAGCAATTCACCGCCTTTTCTTCAAAACTTGAAATATGTTCTCGCACAAAAGTTTGAGCAAAAACGACCCCCCGCCTCGGCTGGGAGCCCCCCCTCTGCTATTGTAGCAGTCTAATAACACTTGCATGTATATTTCATCAGCTGAACGCGCTGCAATTTATCACACAGTTTGGCTCCTGCATTATCCTCGCTGCGTGTATTCTTCTGTGTCACGTCTCTCCTATTTTTACGGGGGTGATCACCACTCTGAAAATCCATTTCTGGCTGCAAAAAGGGCAGGCAGAAACTCCCTGCAGTCAGGTTATTCTCTCCCGGCGACCGTTCGCTGACTGTTGCAACAACGACTGTGTTGTCTCCTGGTTGTGGCCAAGTCGTTGATCACATTTTTAATTGTGGGGAAACATTCTGCTTATTTTTCCAAGCTGTTCAAAGAGAAGGTCAATAGGAGTGTGATGAGCCGGTTATGAGGTTAGGGGGAACATTGCACAACCACAGAAGGCAGCAAAGTAGTACATTTCTTCAATGGAAAGTCATCCTGAAGGAAAAACAATGGAGGCTTTTCTGGAACTGAATTGGTCTTTTTGTCTGCAAGGGAGCTGAGTTGTTGTGATATTTATCAGTCAGTGTTCCCGGAGAGGGGACGCACGGTGGCCCAGTGGTTAGCATGTTGGCTCCAACCGTGACGAGCTAGCTCTTACTGTTCAGTCTCATTTGCGAAAGTGACGCCATCGGAGTGGTGTCGCTCAAGTACACAAACATGGCGGTGTACGAGACAGAGGATGTTTACGGTGATTATAGCCAAGATTCGAGGGATGTATCAATAGCTTTGGAAGAGGAAGAAATATTGGGAGATTAAATTTTAAATCGGCTTCTTAATGAGCTTAAAGGAGTTTGTATAACCTGCCGCCGTCGCTGCCCCTGCCTCCCACAGTAAACATACGGCTGTGAAAAGATGTTTATATAACATGTATAATGCTTTGCAGCCTTGTCGCTATCGTGGAATAGTGTCTAGAAGACATTATGGTCGGCAGTGGCTCGGGACGCACCCAGTCACTGTTGCTGTGTCACAGATGTAGATTACCACCACCAGCGTGTGACTGAGGGGTCAGTGAATAATGGGTTCACTTCATTGTGAAGTGTTTTGGGTGCCTTGAAAAGCGCTACATAAAAAGTAATCCATTATTATTATGTAAAAAAGGCATGACTTACTCTCTTGTGCCTACTTTGACGTAGTGGTCCTTCTGGTCTTGTTTTTTTTCCCGCGTAGCATCCTTTTTCAGAATGACATGTATAATGCTTTGCAGCCTTGTCGCTATTGTGGAATAGTGTTTAGAGGACACATGACTTATTCTCTTGTGCCAACTTTGATGTAGCGGTCGTTCTTGTTTTTTTTCCTGTGTACCGGCGGAATAGCATCCTTTTTCAAAATGCATTTATAGCGTACTTTCAAGCCAAATGCTTCTTGTAAAAGTGTTCCTTCACAGTCCTCAGTGAAATGATCACTGCAAAGAACAGAACTCGAGGTGGGCATTCTGTCCCTCAATCTCTGCACTTGCTTCGTCCATTTTTGTCTCCAGCGTTCCTCTTTTGGAAAAGAAAACAAACTTACAGTGTTACTCGGATCCTGTGAACATCCAGCAGCAACACAACATTTTGGCAGGACTATTTCTGAAAACTATACTGAACCAAGTCGAACGTCTACCTCGAGAAGCGCTTGTTTACTCTGCTTTAGCTGAGCGGTGACACACCGATGACGTCATGTTTTTTTTTGGCTGGTGCCGTGAACTATAAATGTAATTTTTGCACATTTACAGTTCGCTTTCAAAAATGGAACAATGTAGAACGTAATTACAAACAATATATAACGTATATAAGAAAAGTTGATGAATCATGTCAAGGACCACTTTATTGTCTTTATGTGGCGACCACTGCAAAGAAGCTGGCTTGGTGCCACAGATCACATCATCTGCCTCCAACCTCTTTGCTGCACGCTGCTTGAAAAGAATGTGGACTTGGTTAGTTCAGCGTTCTATCCCGTGTGGAGTTTATACTTTCATTCATTTTGTTGCTTTTCTCCTCTGTCTGTGTCAGCCAACATGCTTTGCATTTCCGCAGAGCGCCTGTCCTGCAGCTGTGATGTCACCTGTTTACGTAGCTCATGCAGCTATCGGCGCCCAGCCTAAACAGGAAGCGCTGAACAAATCAGGATGTACTCTACCCAACCCAACTGTACCGCCGGAACACGGCTATAATCACGGCCCCTCGGACTGGCCGACTGACGCTGACATAAGCAGTTGTCGACATATCCAAAATCAAACAGAAACTAAGCAATGATTGCGCATTGACTTGTCATTGTGGTCTGAGAAATAAGAATGTCCGCCTGCCATTCAGCTCCCCGAGGGAAGCAACACACACGGGCACGAGTCTCGCATCTTCTACTGCTGTGGAAGTCCCACGTAAACAAGAAGATGCAAGCGTCTTCCTCACATACACAAGAATGGAGAGGCGACAGTGCACAGGGACACGGCGGGAGACAAATATAACGCTGAGCGATTTGTGAGGTCTGATTTTTTTTCGAGGAGGCATTTTTATGATGCAAATGTGTTACTCTTTTGAACGCATATTGTTTTGAGAAGCCAAACTCTTTACTTAAATGACCCAGCAACCAAGCAGAACTACGTTCCTCGTCATGGAAATTGCATGGAACTTGACTCGTGGGACCAAATGGGGGGGGTAAGTCACTGTGATTTAGTCCACTGCTGTTGGGGATGTCGTACAACTTCATGTCAAAAATCCAAACTATCCTTTAATGGACAAAATAATCATCAAACGTACTTATTAGTTTATATGATGCACACAGAGAAATCACCAACTTCATGCTCTGTCTCCATTCTGCTCCATCCTCCTTGCTCCATTCTCCTCCATCCCCCTCCACTCTGGGCCTGCACCTCAACACACAGCAGGGGCTCTGGAACCAGTCCTCTTGAGAGCGGTTGGTCTTAATTCCACTCTGGCGTTGCCAGCAGTGAGAGGCGACGGGCAGGGGTGGCAATTGTTGTTGCGCCCCAGCTCAGGGCCTGTACGTTGGAGTTTAACCCAATAAACAAGCCTTTGGGTGGGGCGGACGGGTCCTGTCTGTTGTTTGTGCTTATGCGCCAAACAGCAGTTCAGAATACCCAACGTTTTTGGAGTCTCGAGAGGAAGTACTGGAGAGTGCTCCCTCAGGCGATTCCCTTGTTCTGCTGGGGGACTTCAACGCTCACGTTGGCAGCGACAGTTGAGTGTGATTGGGAGGAACGGCCCCCCTGATCTGAACCTGAGCGGATCACAGATTGTCTATAACGAACACCTTGTTCAAGCATAAGGGTGTCCACATGTGCACTTGGCACCAGGACACCCTGGGCCGCAGTTCGATGATCGACTTTGTGGTCGTGTCGTCGGACTTGCGGCCAAATGTTTTGGACACTCTGGTGAAGAGAGGGGCGGAGCTGTCAACCGATCACCACCTGGTGGTGAGTTGGCTCAGAAGGTGGGGGAGGATGCCGGTCAGACCTGGCAGGCCCAAACGTATTGTGAGGGTCTGCTGGGAACGCCTGGCAGAGTCCTCTGTCAGAAGGAGTTTCAACTTCCACCTTCGCAAGATCTTCGAACATGTTCCGAGGGAGGCGGCGGACATTGAGTCCGAGTGGGCCATGTTCCGTGCCTCCATTGTCGAGGCGGCTGATTGGAGCTGTGGCTGTAAGGTGGTCGGTGCCTGTCGTGGTGGTAATCCCAGAACCCGTTGGTGGACACCAGTGGTGAGGGATGCCGTCAAGATGAAGAAGGAGTCCTATCGGGCCTTTTTGGTCCATGGGAGTCCGGAAGCAGCTGACGGGTACCGGCAGGCAAACGGTCTGCAGCTCTGGACATGGGAGGAGTTCGGTGAAGCCATGGAGAACGACTTTCGGATGGCTTCTAAAGGAAAACTGCAGTTTTTGGTGGAATTTTGCCCACCATCCACAATCCTTATATGAGACATGAACAAACGTCTTTTCTTTTGCTGTGAGCATGGAGTAACAGATGCATTCATGTAATACTTACAGTGTTTTGGGAACTTCCTTCCCGGGTGCACTGATTTCACATAGCAACATAGGCAGGCACGCTACACCTAGCGTCAAAAACAGAAACACCAATATGTAGCGTTACCTTTGGCTAGTGGCCTGAGGCATTGTGAGCGAGTGTGTGGTGAAGCTAGTTGCTAGCTTGGTGTGGCGAGGTGTCACTATGCCAGTAACATAGTTCTTGGGCGTAACAATGTTAATAACAATAATAATGACAATGTCGCTGTAGCTCAGTTAATATGCAGGTCACATGATGTAAATGGTTGGTGGCGCTTTTTGGAAGTTTTTTCAGAAGGCTTTATAGGCGGAATAGGTGCACCCCATTACGTGCTTTCTTTGCTGCCTCTTTTTAGCTGTTTTTATATCTTTAGAAAGGAAAGAAAAGAGAAAGGCGTGTGCGTTCATGTCTCACATAAGGATGGTGGATGATGGGCAGCATTCCAAAAAAAAGTACACTTTTCCTTTAAGGTCAAACGAAAAGCATTCGAGCTGCTGCGGTTTTGTTGGATTACTCCTTGATGTAATTCAAGACCGAGGCTCAGGCAGCGGTCCATTAATTGAGTGTCATTTCTCGTGTTTGGGAAGGTTAAATGAACGCTGAAGAGTGTTGGATTCCAGCTTTTAAGGCCGGACGGTCAGCCATAATATTATCTTTACAAGCAAGGGGCCGGTTTGACACGTTAAGATGAAGAGATTTCATGTTGGAGGTACACGGTCAACGAGACTTATCTTTCATCATCCTTTTGGGGGGGTCCTGCAGTCCTAGTCGTAGGCCTTGTAATAGTCGTAGTAGCAGCTCAGTCTGTGAGGGCTTGGCTCCAACAACTTGGCTTAGAATCAAGACGGTTGCAGGTTTGACAGCACAAAAAATGCACAACACGATGCCCAACATGGGATATCTGAAATATCTGAAATAAAGAGCTGCAAGATGGTGCTGAGCCAGGTTGTTGAGCAATAGCGGAGCTGTTCGCGCCACTGGGTGAAGGGATGGATACAGTATATTCATTTACAGTAATCCCTTGCAATATCATAATTCCATTAGTGCACCCTTGCTATATTGCGTTTTTGAAAAATAATAATGAATTAATTAATTAGCGCTGTTTTTGTGGTTGACTACGGACTATCACGAGTCAAAAGTACGCATGTTTAAGCAAATTTTACATTTTCTTGGCCTAAATAAAGAATTTTCAAGCATAAAAATTGCTAAATGAAGGAAAATACAAGGCCTGGGTATACGTACTGTACAGTACAGGAAGTTACTTTTCAGTATCCTCGGCACTGATTGGCTCAGCCTCATGTAGCGCCCTCCCACATGTTGTGTCTCTCTCATGTGCTTCCTATATTGTTGTTGCGCTACTGTTAAGTGCGCTATATGGCGGTTCACCTTTCGCAGACTTTTTTTTTTAATGCAATTTTGCACGTTTTTTTTTTAACAGTGGATGAATGCGCATTGTGTTCTGCATCCTTGTGGTGTATTGGAGTGATCTATCCATGCTCTGTTGCATGCCTGTTATTGTATTTACTACTGCCACCAGTAGAGGGAATACTCATGTGAGAGTTGAAGGCGTGTCCAGACTGTCCAGTTTATCACAGTAAATATTGAGCCACAACACTCCTGATTGGCTAAGGGTGAACCCGCCCATTGTGTTCAGCTTTCGGACTTTTAGACTATTGTCTTCATTGTCCATCACTCTCCTTCGTGCAGGACTGCCTGTTTCCTGTTGTATGATCGCTAAATGCTAGCGATCATGCATGCTGAATGAAGGCAGAAGTTACGCGGCTGTAGGGCGCCTGGAATACTGTAAATTAATTTTCGGTTCATGGAGCACGACGAGGAGGAATATGTTTGAACAAGGAAACAAAAACGAGACAGCCTAACGGCCACCATCAGAGGAGTGAAATATGCACGAGGCACTTAATTCCTTGTGTCCATTCTCGTAAGTTGATCATTAAAATTCAAACAAAATATGAACTTTGAGTGTTTAAACAAGAGAACCGTGAGAAAATGTTAACGCCTGTCTGAGAAAAGTGTATAAAGTGTGTGGTGAGGGGTCTTACAGCCTGCTTTGCGGATTTCACTTTGGGGCTATTTTGGGAACCTATTCCCCGCGATAAACGAGGGAACACTGTATTTCTGTTATTATTTTTGTTACTATTTTTAAATAAAGGTATATAAAATAATAAATATGACCTTGTAATGATGCAATAAATGATGTTAAAATGTAATATTGATCAATTTATTCACTAATTGTCCCCATGTAGTCAAGTACGCATCCTTGACTGAATTTCATTCGGTCGTCCCACCTCCAGCGGTGTGATCCCGGTCGGTGACGCTGCGGTCCCGGACGATCCAGACATGGCAGGCCAACGTGTTCCAAGCAGCAAGTCAGATGCAGGAAGACAACATGGCCTTCCTTCCAGTGGGTATGATTGAATTAGCCTTCTTCTAGTCTGCCCATGTGTCATAAATGAATGTGCTCTCTTCAGTCTTCCATGACTCAGACGTGGGTGAAGGAGGGATCCATCACTTTGTTGCCATGCAACAATATTCCAGAACGTTAGCATTTATTCAGCGTTTTCCATAGGTTTACACACACAAACACACACACACACACGCACCCCCCCCCCCCCCCCCCACACACACACACACAGCGTAGCCGACTGTGACAATAGTACATTTCTCTTCTTAAAATACTCCATAAATCTCAAGTTGGGTAAATCTGCAGTCTTCTCCTCCTGGCCAACATGCTCGAATTAGGCTGCCTCCTTCCCCCCTCACCTACGACAGGCGACAACTTTAGGTTTGTCGTAGAAACTTTCTAATGGAATTTAGCTCAGTTTGTCTACACCAGGGGTCAACTGGTCTCAACCTGGGTTATTGGGTCATTAAGTTTTGACCTATTTTTTTTTTAAATTATAAATCGTTTTTTAGGATTTTTTACACTTGGCGGTCCGATATTTTAAACTCAAATAATTTTTATTAATTTTTATTGGGTTTTTTTTTACACTTTCATTGAAATCATTTTCATTTTTCTTAATTTTATTATTTTGTCCACTTTTATTTCAGTCATTTTTATTTTATTATTTTTTACACTTTTATTCAAGTCATTTTTCTTTATTTTTTTATTATAATTTACACTTCGATTTAAGTCATTTTTATTTTTCTTTATTTGTATTATTTTAGTACAGTTTTATTTAAGTCATTCTTATTTGTATTAGATTTGATCATTTATTTACACTTACTTTGATTTTAGTCATTTTCATTTATTTTCATATTTTTTACACTTTTATTTCAGTCATTTTTATTTTGATTTATTTTTATTATTTTTTACACTTTTATTCAAGTCATTTTTATTTTTTTCATTTTATTGTTTTCTTTCACTTTGATTTAAGTCATTTTCATTTTTCTTTATTTGTATTATTTTAGTACACTTTTATTCAAGTCATTTATTTTTTATTTATTTTATTATTTTCTTACACTTTGATTTAAGTCATTTTGATTTCTTTTTTATTTTAACACTTTGATATTTTTTAAGTCATTTTCATGTTTCTTTATTTGAATTTTTTTCACTTTTTTATTTCAGTTGTTTTTATTCATTTATTTATTTATTTTTACTCCTTTATTGGAGTCATTTTTATGTATTTTTTTATTATTATTATTTACACTTTTATACAAATCGTTAGAAATGTTTACATTTTTGTCATTTTTATTTATTTTTTATTTTTTACACTTTAAGCCATTTTTATTATCAGTTATTTTTATTATTCTTTTACTCATGAAGTCATTTTTATTTTATGCTTATTTATTTATGCCTTCACTTGATTATTTAGTGATATTTTGTACACGTTGATTGAAGTCAAACCAAGCACATGCACTTCATTTTTAAACGTATAAACGGGCATTTTGCCAAGGAAATGAGGACGAACTGCATGCATATAAATGATGCATAAAGTCAAATTCAACATGAAAAAGAGCCCCACAGCAGATATTTCACTTATATTTCACTGTGCAGTGTACATATGCCAAGGAGGAAGGTGACTAAGATATGGCTCACTTTTATTTGAAAATAAGTCGAAAATCAGTTAAAATATGACATATTTTAATGTAATTTTTGACTTGCTGAGCCACCAGTTGAGAACCGCTGGTCTTCATGTACACGACTTCCTTTAAAAATGTTTTTTTTACTGATTTCTATTTGATGAATTCCTAGTAAACACTCTGATGCCTGGCCTGGAGTGATGGCTGGCAGCGTGTGAAAGGGGGGTTTGAGGGTAGTTTTGATTTGAGCAGCATCCCAGCACTTTCTGCTATAAATAGCAAAATATGATAGGAATGGAGAAAACATCAACAGAGCCTTAATGCACTGCAAACATTGTGTGTTATGGAATCATTTAAAGAGCTCGGAAATGAAAGTCCTCCTCAGGGACAGCACTCAGCATGTTGTCAAATCTATTATCCGCTCCCGACTCTCCCTGCGCTCTGTGCGCTATTATTTAAGATGTGTGGGATTAACAAATAATCATTTCTCCCCCAAAAATATTCTCTTGTGTGTATTTTACAGATACTTCAAAGGCATTTAGGATTCCATCAGGCTTTGACTCCAATTTAGAGCAATCAGTCCAGCTGCGATCGATTCAATGCCCTGAGAATGCAGTGACGTGGAGGAAGGAGAATATTCACAGGCAATATATACACAGCCATCATCGTGCGCAGTGTCATGGTCTGGGGCTGCATGAGTGCTGCAGGTAGTGTGGAGGGGCTGCGGTTCATTGAGCCGAACCCATAAATTGCAACCTGTACTGCTTTCATTTTAGAGCAGGGGTGTCCAAACTTTTTTCAGCGAGGGCCAGATGCTGAAAAATCAAAGAATGCGGGGGCCACCTTTACATTTTTTAAACCAACTCATGTAGATGTGTTGAGACGCTTTTCTATATGAATTAATGAATTGCGTTATCAGTGACAAAGCATATTATTAGTATGAAACTAGAGATGCACGATATCCTTTTTTTTCAAATCAAATATCATGACATCACTACCACCACATCACTACTATCAGGAGAACCAGAGTGTAGAGGGGAGGGAGCCACCTGCTGTGGCCCAGCAAAGAGTACTATATTCGGACACACGCTCCGAGCAGCTGGTGTGACAGCACGGAGGTCTCCGGCAAACCTTTTGCACGCCACAGCACAGCAAGCCCCAGGCGTCGTGGCGATGCTGGTGTGTCATGTGGCTGATAAGGCTTTTTTGTGTGCTCTACTTGGACATCAACAAGTAGCAAGCAGCTGTTCAACTCCAATGGAAAAAACAACCACACATCACTCGCTGATGCTGACGATGTGAACGCCAAGATAGGTTGGATATGAGGTAAGGTTGCACACTTCCGTGTTGCTGCATTAGCATTCATAGCAGCCATGCCATAGTTCACAGTCTGATTGGCTTCAGGTGAGCCATGCAGCTTTTCTCCAAACGAGAAATCTCGCAAAACACCCCTTGGCAGTCCAAATGTATTTATCTGAATGAATGTATGGGAAACACTGATGCCGTACCAGCGTGCTTGAAAACTTGTGGTGTAACTTCACTGCGCAAAGTGGCTCAGACCACAAAACGCTCGACCTTAAGCGTCAGAAAGTTCTGGCACATTCCCCATCCGGCTTAAAGATGTCACCTTCTAAGTCAGGATGGCTTAGTGGCTGGAGGTCATTCTTCTGTCAAGAATGGCAATGGGAGACACGGTGACCTGCTGCTGGACATGTCATTAGGTAGGCAATTTATTGATCCAACAGAATTCTACTTTTAGATAGCCAAAAGACCAAAAGAGATGTTTCCATCGTGACTTAACCAGCAAAAAGAGGCAACAAAGTCCTCAAATTTTAAAGGGCCCCTGACATGATTCATCAACTGCTAAAATATGTTACAGTATATATTGTTTGCAATTATGTTCTACATTGTTGGATTTTTGAAAGCGAAAGATAAATTTGCAAAAGTGACATTTATAGTTGATGGTACCAGCCATGACGAGCTCGCTCCCAGCTCAGCCTCGTTTACGGAAGTGACGTCATCGGGGTGATACCTCTAAGCTAAAGCAGAGTAAACAAATGCTTCTCGAGGTAGATCGTCGACTTGGTTTGGTATATTTTTCATCCAAATAATAGTCATGACAAAATGTTGTGTTGCTGCTGGATGTTCATATTCTTCGAGTGATACTGTAAGTTTCTTTTCTTTTCCAAAATAGGAAGGTTTAAGACAACAATGGACGAAGCAAGTGCACAGAGCGAGAGACGACCTCTGTTTTTGCAGTGACCATTTCACTGATGCCTGCTTTGATGGAACACCTTTACAAGAAGCATTTGCTTTGAAAGTACGGTCTAAACGCATTTTGAAAAAGGATGCTATTCCGCTGGTTCACAGGAAAAAAACGAGAAGGACCACTACGTCAAAGTTGGCACGAGAGAGTAAGTCATGTCTCGTTTACATAAAGTCTTCTAAACACTATTCCACGACAGCGACAAGGCTGTACAGCATAATACATGTTATAAACATATAAACATCTTTCCACAGCAGTATGTTTACTGGGGGGGCAGGGACCACATATACAATCATATAACAACATATAACAACACCTTTACGCTCATGAATAAGACGATTTAAAAGAATAATTGAAGGATAAGCAACTCCAGAGTAATTTACACTTACCATTCTATGTTTTGAAGGCGACCAATCTTCATCTTCATGTCTGAAGGCTTAAGTCCATGTTGTGCAATTCTCTGTTTCATCTCCAAATGTTTCTTCCTCCTCGACAACTACTGACGCATCGCTCAGATCTTGGCTATAATCACTGTAAACATCGTCCGTCTCGTACACCGCCATGTTTGTTTACCTGAGTGATAGTACTCCCATGGCGTCACTTCCAGAAATCAGGCTGAACTGCGAGAGCTAGTTCGCCATGAACTATAAATGTCTTTTTTGGGAATTTACTGTTTGCTTTCAAAAATGGAACAATGTAGAAGATAATTACAAACAATATGTAACATATTTAAGCAAAGGTGATGAATCATGTCAGGGACCCTTTACGTAAATACACCCGTGGTTTACGTTAAGGTTCCTCAACAAGGTGATGTAATCTTGGAGGTGTGTTTGTGTCATTATCACACTGGAAAAACGAACATGTGGCCCAGTTTACCAAGGGAGGAGATCATGCTCTGCCGCTCTGCCAGACCGTGACTCTACCACCACCAGGCTTGGCTGCAGGCAAGGCACACTTATCTTGCTACTCACTTGAGCTGCCAGCTACTTAGACAATAATGGCTGCGTGTTGACT
Organism: Dunckerocampus dactyliophorus; assembly: GCF_027744805.1. Classification (NCBI taxonomy): domain Eukaryota; kingdom Metazoa; phylum Chordata; class Actinopteri; order Syngnathiformes; family Syngnathidae; genus Dunckerocampus; species Dunckerocampus dactyliophorus. The sequence goes on from NC_072826.1 coordinate 29,035,744, forward strand.
CATTTGCAGCGGCTACCTTACCATACCAACTTTATTTACAAAGCCCTTTAACAACGACCACTGTTGAAGAACAAAGAAATAAGTAAAACATAGGAAAACTATAAAACAAACATTAGAATATGCAGTAATCCCTCAGTTAATTAGCGCCAGACCAATGAAATAGGATTCCTTAGTTCTGTAGTTGTAGCATAGAAACCCTGTTTATGACCTTCTAAATCATTTTTTTAACATTACTGAAGCCCTCTAGACGTGAAATAACACTCCTATAGTCACCTTCACGCTCTTATTACCCAATATAGTAGAATTAATAAGGGAAAATAAGACACAAATAAGACTCATGCTGGTGTGTGTTTCTGTAAATGTGTTCTCTTGATGAGCTGAGTAATTGCGGACAGGAAGTTCAGAGATGAGTTTCAGCTTTGCGTGGGTAACAGCCGCAACAGCAGCCCGTGTTTTTATTAGGGATTTTTATTAGGGATTATTGTGCCTGTTGTGTGCCGAACGGTGGCCTAGTGGTTAGCATGTTGGCCACGCAGTCAGACGATCTGGAAGATCTGCGTTCAAATCTCTGTTGGGCATCCCCGTGCGTGGTTCTCCAGGGTACTCCAGCTTCCTTCCACATGTCAGGTTAATTGGAGATTCTAAACTGTCCATAGGTATGGATGGATGTCAGTGTGAATGGTTGTTTGTCTATATGTGCCCTGCTTCTCGCCCAAAGTCAGCTGGGATAGGCTCCAGTGACCCTAGTGAGGATAAGCGGCATAGAAGCTGGATGTATGGATATTCAAAGCCTGTTGTTCCAGAAATCAAGTCTGGTGCTTGTGTGTCACACTGAACATTACAGTAGCATTACTGACAGCTAGTGACCAGTGTAGAATACTACAGTACACATCATCACAATGTCTTTGAATGCTTCAAAATGCCAAATTTAGGCAAAAAATACATAAGATGTGTTTAAATATGCATATTAAATATATGCAATAATGAAACAGAATGATTTATGAATTAATATATTTTTGAAAAACAGTGAGAGAGTGAAACTGCACAATTCAGTTCCCACAAAGTGGAGAGGAACGACTCCAGTTACGCAGAAGAAGTCAAAATACATGGCCTCAATATAAAAAAGGTTGTAATAAAGCACAGAGTGAAATAAAATAAAGTAAGAATGAGTTCAGTGTGTCATGCTGGGTAGTAAAAATGGCTCTTTTAAAAGTGGATAATGAAGGGGCATGCCTCACATGAAGATGGCGCCCGTTCCACATTTTGGGAGCAGCAATGGAGAGAGCTTTGTCCCCTCTGAGTTTGTGTTTAGAGTTTCCCACCGCATACCGAAAATCAAAGGATGTGGGAGGCCACGTTGATATTTTTATGTATTTTTAAATTTTGTAAGAAGGCTAAAAACAAAAACCATACACTCCTGATCAAAAGTGTAGGATCAGTTGAAAATGCCAAGAATGTACCTTTTGCACTGTTGGATCTTAAGGAATAGGATGTTCATCAGCTGATCAAAAGATGAAGAGCACAGCCTTTAAAAGGCAAAATGTTGGCAAAAATGTGGATTGAATGTGATTTAGTGTCAGGTATTCACACTGTCATCATCTCTTGATGATGACAGTGTGAGTCAGAAAAAAGCTTTCTCTCTTTGCATAAGCAAGGCCTCTCGCAGCGCGCCATTGCTGCCGAGGTTGAAACTTCAAACATCCTGAGGCTCATGGAGCAAAAAAGTCAAGTGCTAGACACAAAAAGATGTTGCCGGAGGATCCCATTGGCTGTCCGTCAAGACACTAGACCCTCCTCAGCCCAAATGAAGGTTGTTACTGGTGCAGAGTGCAGTCCAATAACCATCAGACGCCATCTGCCAGAGAAGAAACAACATCTTCATGGAATTTGCAGGAAAGCACCAAACATGGGACATTGAAAGGTGGAAGAAATTTTATTCTCCCTTGACGGTCCTGATGGTTTCCAACGTTATCGGCATGACAAGGAGATCCCACCTGAGATGTTTTCCACACGGCACAGTGGAGGGGGCGGCATCATGATCCTTCAATGGAACAACGGAGCTTCTGGTTGTGGACCATCCTGCGTGTTCCCCTCATCTAAATCCAATGGAGAACATTTGGGAAGTTAACAAAAATGGACATGAGTTCCAGACAGTGGATGCCCTCCATGAAGCCATCTTCACCACCTGGAGCAACATTCCCACTAGCCTTCTGGAAACACTGGCATCAAGCATGTCCAAAGCCATTTTTCACCTCATTAACAAGAATGGTGCTTTTTTGGAAAATTGCAGTTTTATTTTAGGGGACTTTTGGGTCATTCTGAGCTGTGCTCTTAAACTTTTGATCAGCTGATGAACAGCCTGTTTGACTTTAATGCTTCTTTGGAATGAATTGCGTCCTCATAATGTTTGTGTCTCACTTCCATTTCTTCTTGTTTTACATTTTGAAGCTCAACTTAGGCCCTCCTTAAGATCCAACAGTGGAAAATGTGAATGCTTGCCATTTTTCAACTGGTCTTTGATCAGGAACGTACATTTAAAGACAACATTTTGTGTTACTAGTAGTTATTAGTATCAACAGTTGAGCTTCTTTTTTTACATTTTGCTTTTTTGCTCTGTTTATCCCATTTTTGCTTGTTTTGGGGTTTAATTTTATTTCTACAATGTGCAGCGAGCCTTTGGACACCTCTAGGAGCAGCTGATCATAGGCGCATGGGGGCGTATCAGCTCAGAGATGTCAGGCATGGCAAGGCCATTTAAAGATTTAAAAACAAATTTTAAAATGAGTCCAGAATGCCCAGGCAGCCAGTGAAGTGCGGCCAAAACGGGAGTGATGTGTGATGTGTAAAAGACGTGCAGCTGCATTTTGGACCAGCTGCAGACGAGAGAAAGAAAACCGGCTAACTCCAAAGTAAAGTCCATTACAGTAATCCAGCCGAGATGTGATGAAGGCGTGGATTACTGTCTCAAAGTGATGCCTCCAGAGGAAAGGTTTAACCTTGGCCAGCTGCCTTGAGTGGAAAAAGCTGGACTTTACCACTGTGCCAATTTGACCTTCCAGTTTCAAATCGCTATCCAACCGAAAGCCCAGGTTAGTAACCATGGGCTTTACATGCAATGCCAAGTGGACCGAGTCCACGTGGGGGGGATCTTTTTTTCATAAAATTTTAAGAAATGTAGGACCATCTGAGCTTTGATGTGATCCAGACATACAAGGAATGATTGAAGTGAGGAGTCATCCTTCAGATTTAAAGGAAAATAGATGTGGGTGTTGTCAGCATAGCAGTGGAAGGAGATAGCATGCATTTATGGATGGAACCCAGGGGGAGTAAGTAAAGTCTGGTTTACACACTTGCATGCATTTTGTCCCTGCATCCACCCATCCATCTTCTACCGCTTATCCAAGGTCAGGTCGCAGGGACAGCAGCCTAAGCAAGGAAGCCCTCTCCCTGTCTCTGGCTACTTCGTCCAGCTCCTCCCGATAGATCCCAAGGCCTGTTGAGCGACATAGTCTCTCCAACATGTCCTGGGTCTTCCCCGAGGCCTCCTGCCGGTCGGACGTGCACTGAAAAACTCTCCAGGGAGGCGTCTGAGAGGCATCCTGACCAGATTCCCCATGCCACCTCACCTGGCTCTTCTAAATGCAGAGGAGCAGTGCTTCTACTCAGAGTTTCTCCAGGATGACAGTGCTTCTCACCTTATCTCTAAGGGAGAGCCCAGCCACCCTATGGTGAAAACGAATTTCGGACGCTTGTACCCGTGATGTTGTCCTTTCGGTCACTACCCAAAGCTCATGACCATAGGTGAGGGTAGGAACGTAGATCCACCAGTAAATTGAGAGCTTTGCCTTTTGACTCAGCTCCCTCTTCACCACAACAGACCGCATCACTGCAGACGCCACACCAATTCGCCTATCCGTCTCGCGTTCCATCCTTCCTTCACGCATGAACAAGACCCCGAGGTACTTAAACTCCTCCACCTGGGGCAGGATCTTATCCCCGACTTGGAGATGCCACCCTTTTCCGTTTGAGAACCATGGACTCAGACTTGGAGGTGCTGATTCTCATCTTGCCCGCTTTACTCTCGGCTGCGAACCAGTCCAGTGAGAGCTGAAGGTCACGGCTCGATGAAGCTAGCAGGATCACATCATCTGTAAAAGGCAGAGAATCCAAGCCTGCTGCCACCGAACCAGAACCCCTCAACGCCCTGGCTGCACCTAGAAATTCTGTCCATGAAAGTAATGAACAGAATCGGCGACAAAGGGCAGCCCTGGCGGAGTCCAACCCTCACTGGAAACCGGTCCGACTTATTCAAGATTCAAGATTCAAGAGTTTTATTGCAATATGCACAGTAAAACAGGCAGTCATACTATGCAATGAAATTCTCGTTCTGTTCATTCTCCCAAGAAAAGAAATAAAGAAAACACAAGAAAATGAATAAGAACATAAGAAACATAAATACCAACAACAACAGAAGAGACATTAATACAAGTAAATAATGCAAATAAATAAATAAATAAATAAAGTGCTATGAGTGTGTGCGTGTGTTGCGTACAGCGTGTGTGAGTGCTTCGTTGAGAAGCCTGATGGCCTGTGGGTAAAAGCTGTTCACCAGCCTTGTGGTCCTGGACTTCAAACTCCTGTAGCGTCTGCCTGACGGTAGGAGTGTGAATAATGAGTGTTGTGGATGTGTGCTGTCCTTGATGAGGTTGTGTGTTCTGCGTAGGACTCTAGTTTTATAAATGTCTTGCAGTGAGGGGAGGGCTGCCCCAACAATGTTCTGTGAGGTCTTGATCACCCGCTGGAGTGCCTTCCTATCACGTGTTGTACAGTTACCGTACCAAACAGTGATGGAGGCGGTAAGGACACTTTCCATAGTGCATCGGTAGAAGCAACTCAGGATTGTGGTGGACATGCCAAATTTCCTCAGTCTTCTCAGGAAGTACAGTCTCCTTTGGGACTTCTTCATAATTTGTTGGGTGTTGTGAGACCAGGTGAGGTCCTTGCTGATGTACGTATGTGCCAAGGAACTTCAAGGTTATTGCCGACAATGCGAAGCAAACTCTGACACCGGTCATACAGGGAACGAACCGCCTGAATTAGGTGGTCCGGTACCCACAATGGTATGCAATTTTGCGTGCCGATGAGTAAATTGGTGGTAAACATGTGTGAATTATGTGTAAACTGTGCGGGGCTGCGTGCCAGTGCGCAAAGAAAAAGTTCAAAATTTTTGGCATGCAAAATTCCCGTGAACAAGTCGTGTATGCAGCGTGAAGGCATCGCCTCAAAGCGTGCCTCTGCGAGTCTCATACATGAATGAGTTAATAAGTCATTTCTGTAGCGTCTTGGATCTTCCTTGTGATTTTCTGTTAATAACTAACCATAATAACCAAAGCGATGTCTTCTCGTCAGCAATTCCCTCTCCCATACGGTCCGTGTGTCTTTTTTTTTTCTAGTTTATTGCCTCCTTCCTGCTCTTTGCACATTCTACCTGCAGCTGGACGCACCTTCATCTCTGGACATCTTGTAGGTCCCTTGCAAATACAGGAATTCATGAAGCTACAGGGGCGATGCCTGCTGTTGCGTGGCGTCACGTGGGACACTGTGGTAGCAAATAATACCACAACTACTTCACAAATGCGGGCAGTGGTGGTGACAATCCATACCCATGCAGGAACAATGAGCATACTATTGTCGTGCACTAGACGTAAACACTACTTGACAAGGTGTGAGTAAGTCGTGCGGGAGCGTGGTCTTTTCGTGCCAATGTGCACCATTTTTGGTCACGAATTGTGTGCCACGTGCCTAATTTATGCGTAAACAATGCAAACTGTCACGTTCGTCAGTGACCTGTCTTCGTGCTCTAGGTTGCTCTAGCTCCTGCCTTCTCCTGGCCTGTGTTTTTTCCCTTGCAGTCACACCTTGAGCGGGCTGGAGGCGGGGACGCTGGGCACACCTGTTACTGATTACTCGCCATCCATTTAAGCTGACTGCTTACAGCTGGACGCTGCTGGTTCTTTGGTTTTGACAAACCGCCGCCTGCTCACACGTGGACACCTACCACGCTGCCAGCCTTTTCCCTGTTTCTGGTTTTCTAGCCAGGCTAGCCCAGCTGTACCCAGCTACCCAGCCAGCTCCTTCTATTGTGTTCTTGGACTATTTCATGGTGACTCTTAGTTTTGCCTTTTCTGCACCATCGCCTTCTGTTACTCTGTTGGATTTTGCCTGCACACTTGCATTAAAGTGTTAAACGACGTCTAAAGCTCCCTGCCTCTGCTTCTGGGGCCCCAACCCCATCCCCACTCGTCACAGAAAGAACCAGCCAAAAGGATTATGGACCCCGCAGAGTCTGAGCCCGTAAAACTGGCACTACGCCACCAGGCGCAACGCCTGGGCAAGCAGGAAGAACAGTTAAACGCTTTAGGTGCGTGTGTAAAAGACATGTCAGACAGACAAGACACCCGTATGCATGCTCTGGAGGCTCAACTTTCCGCTCTCTTGACTGTCCTGCAACACGACGCCTCAGCCACGGCGCCACCAGCTAACTCAGAAACACCCACCGACCTCCCACCCACGTCCGACGCCAACTCACCTGCATGCGGCCCGCTGCTGTCCAAGCCTGAAAGGTTCTCCGGAGATTCTGGCGACGTAAGATCTTTCCTCACTCAATGTGAATTGCACTTCGAGCTTCAAGCGGCAGTTTTCCGCTCCGAGCGAGCACGGGTCGCCTTCGTCACGTCCCACCTAACCGGAAGGGCAGGAGCGTGGGCCACGGCGGAGTGGAGTCGCCGATCTTCCATCTGCTCATCCTACGCCGCCTTCGCCAAAGCCATGGAACAGGTATTCCAGCGGACCCCCCCCGGCCGCGAAGCGGCGCGCTCTCTGCTACGCCTACGGCAGGGACGCCGCAGCGTAATGGATTACGCCATCGAGTTCCGCGCGCTCGCGGCGGAGAGCGACTGGAACGCCCCTGCTCTGCTAGACGTCTGCTTCGACGGGCTCGCCGACACCATCAAGGACCAGATGATCCCTCTGGAGGCTCCTGCGAACCTCGATGACCTCATCGCGTTGGCGATCCGCATTGAGAGGCGACTCAACGATCGCAAGGCGGACAAGGGACGCTCAACACCTGGACACGGCCAGGGCGGATACCCTGCTCACCAGAACCCGCCTCGCCAGTCCACTCTCGACTCTCCTCCGGCACCAAGGTTTGACGAGCCCATGCAGCTGGGAGGAAGTCGCCTCACACCCGCCGAGAGGAGCCGGCGTAGACTTCTACGCCTATGCATCTACTGCGGCCAGGATGGTCACACCATCTCCCGCTGTCCTGTCCGCCCCGACAGCCCACGTACTCAAGCTTCCCATCCCAGCCCTCCACGCTCTCCCATGGACACGCCCCCTGGCGCTACTTCCTCATCGGACACGGCGGGCAGACTACAACTCCCAGGTACACTCTCCTGGTCTGACGGACAAATAGATGTTTACACTTTCATTGATTCCGGAGCAGATGATAGCTTTGTTGACGAGTCCTTTGTTACACAATTTAGCATTCCTGTAACTAAACTACCTGTGTCCAAAGTAGTGCACACCCTTGATGGGCGCCACCTAGCGACCGTTACACACCAAACCGTTCCACTTTTTCTCCGTATCTCAGGTAATCATCTTGAATCTATGCACTTTTACGTCATTCCTTCCCGCGCGGCACCCGTTGTGCTCGGGCTTACATGGCTACTTAAACACAACCCACACATTGACTGGGCTAAGTCTACCATTATTAACTGGAGTGTTTTCTGTCATTCTCACTGTCTTAAATCCGCATGCCCACGCTCTTCGCCCGCGCATGTAAGGCCACCTGAAAAGATTGACCTTTCCTCCATTCCCCCTGTTTATCACGACCTTCGGGAGGTATTTAGCAGTGAGAGAGCCCAGTCACTTCCTCCTCACCGGCCATATGACTGCGCCATTGAACTCCTCCCAGGTGCTGCGTTGCCATCCGCTCGGCTATATAACATCTCCAAACCTGAGAGGGAAGCCTTGGAGCAATACATCTCCACCTCTCTTGCGGCCGGCCTCATTCGCCCCCCCTCGTCACCATTAGCTGCTGGATTTTTTTTTGTTGATAAAAAGGACAAATCTCTACGACCTTGTGTCGACTACCGCTCACTCAATGATATTACTGTTAAGAACAAATACCCTCTGCCATTACTGGACTCTGCCTTTAACCCCCTTCATACTGCTAAAATATTTTCCAAGCTCGATCTCCGTTGCGCCTACCATCTGGTTCGCATCCGAGAGGGCGATGAATGGAAAACTGCGTTTAATACTCCCCTCGGACATTTCGAATATTTGGTCATGCCCTTTGGGCTCACCAACGCCCCTGCCGTTTTTCAGAGTTTTATAAATGATGTCCTTCGGGATATGCTCGGCCGATTTATTTTTGTCTATTTAGACGACATACTCATTTTCTCCTCCTCACTTGAGGAACACATTCAACACGTTCGGTTGGTCCTCCAAAGGCTACTAGAAAACAAATTATTTGTCAAGGCAGAGAAGTGCTCTTTCCACACCCCTACAGTTTCCTTCCTGGGCTTCATTGTGGAACGTGGTCAACTTAGTCCCGACCCGGCCAAGATTCAGGCTGTGGTCGATTGGCCCGTTCCTACATCAAGGAAGCTCCTTCAAAGGTTCCTAGGCTTTGCCAACTTCTATCGTCGGTTCATTAGAAACTTCAGCCGTGTCACAGAACCTTTGACGAAGCTCACATCTGTTAAAACCCCTTTTTCATGGTCCCCAGAGGCTGATTCAGCATTTACTAAGCTAAAATCTTTATTTACTACTGCTCCTGTGCTTATTCACCCCAACCCCTCTTCTCAATTTGTCGTCGAGGTTGACGCCTCTGACACAGGCGTAGGGGCCGTCCTCTCCCAACGCTCGACCACCGACCAGAAGCTGCACCCCTGCGCCTTCTTCTCTCGTCGCCTGACCCCTGCGGAACGCAACTATGACATTGGCAACAGGGAGTTATTGGCCGTTATTTTAGCGCTGCAGGAGTGGAGGCACTGGCTGGAGGGCTCGGAGCTCCCCTTTATTGTGCACACGGACCACAAGAACCTGGCATACCTGCGCGCGGCCCGGCGCCTCAACCCCCGACAGGCACGGTGGGCCCTTTTCCTCACCCGGTTTAACTTCACCTTGACTTACCGCCCGGGCTCTCTGAACAGCAAACCAGACGCTCTCTCCCGACTACATTCTCCTCTCCCAGAGGAACCCCGCCAGGAATTTATCATCCCACAGTCCCGTATTCTTGGTGTCCTTCAGTGGGATATTGAGAAGCAGGTGGCCAACGCTATCAAGGAAGTCACTGCTCCTGAAGGATGCCCTGCTAACCGGCTGTTTGTCATCCCGAAACTTCGCCCCGATGTCCTTCAGTGGGCACACGAGTCAAAGATGGCGTGCCACCCTGGAGTCTCCCGCACCACGTTCCTCCTGTCGCAGCGATTCTGGTGGCCCTCCCTTCGAGCTGATGTCCGGGAATTCGTGGCCGCCTGTCCCATTTGCGCCCGGAACAAGTCGTCTCACTAGGCCCCGGCGGGCCTTCTCCGGCCGCTTCCCATCCCCTCCCGCCCTTGGTCCCACATTGCACTAGATTTTGTTACAGGACTACCCCCATCCAACGGCAAGACAGTCATCCTCACTATAGTGGACCGCTTCTCCAAGATGGCTCACTTCGTCGCACTCCCCAAGCTCCCTTCAGCACTCGAAACTTCGGACCTACTTGTTTCCCATGCCTTCCGACTCCATGGTATCCCCCTGGACGTGGTCTCGGACAGGGGGCCGCAATTTACATCGGCAGTCTGGAAGGCTTTCTGTAAATCCCTTGGAGCCTCGCCCAGCTTGTCCTCAGGCTATCACCCCCAGACCAATGGTCAAACTGAACGAGCCAACCAGGATTTGGAGGCCGCCATCCGCTGCGTCTGCCATCTACAACCCGCCTCCTGGTCCTTCAACTTACCATGGATCGAATATGCACGCAACACCCTTATCAGCGCTGCCACGGGCCTCTCTCCATTTCACGTGGCTTATGGATACCAACCCCCGGCGTTCCCCTCGCTAGAGTCGGAAGTGGCAGTCCCCTCCGTTGATGCACACCTGCGCCGCGCTCGCCGGGCCTGGCGCAACACGCGAGCTGCCCTCGCACGGACCTCTACACGCAATCAGCGTTTAGCCAACCGCCACCGCTCGATTGCTCCTGAGTACAAGCCGGGACAAAGGGTGTGGCTATCATCCCGCGACTTACCTCTCCACACTGAATCTAAGAAGCTTCAACCCAGATACATCGGCCCTTACCCCATTGAACGTGTCCTGAACCCCTCCTCGGTCCTGCTCCGCCTCCCTGAATCCCTCAAGATACACCCGGCATTCCACGTCTCCCTCCTGAAGCCCGTCTCCTCCAGCGCCCTTAGCCCTCCGGAGGTGCCTCCTCCTCCTCCCAGGTTGGTTGACGGCCACCCAGCATTTACGGTCAAGGCCATTTTGGATGTGAGAAGAAGGGGCAGGGGTTTCCAGTATTTAGTGGACTGGGAGGGGTACGGCCCTGAGGATCGCTCGTGGATCTCCCGGTCTCTCATCCTGGACCCCACTCTTCTCTCGGACTTTTATAGTCAGTTCCCTGAGAAGCCAGGTAAGCCGCCAGGTGGCGTCCATTAAGGGGGGGGTACTGTCACGTTCGTCAGTGACCTGTCTTCGTGCTCTAGGTTGCTCTAGCTCCTGCCTTCTCCTGGCCTGTGTTTTTTCCCTTGCAGTCACACCTTGAGCGGGCTGGAGGCGGGGACGCTGGGCACACCTGTTACTGATTACTCGCCATCCATTTAAGCTGACTGCTTACAGCTGGACGCTGCTGGTTCTTTGGTTTTGACAAACCGCCGCCTGCTCACACGTGGACACCTACCACGCTGCCAGCCTTTTCCCTGTTTCTGGTTTTCTAGCCAGGCTAGCCCAGCTGTACCCAGCTACCCAGCCAGCTCCTTCTATTGTGTTCTTGGACTATTTCATGGTGACTCTTAGTTTTGCCTTTTCTGCACCATCGCCTTCTGTTACTCTGTTGGATTTTGCCTGCACACTTGCATTAAAGTGTTAAACGACGTCTAAAGCTCCCTGCCTCTGCTTCTGGGGCCCCAACCCCATCCCCACTCGTCACAGCAAACTATGATTTAGACATTATTGTCCCCCGTGAAGATGGACAAGTCATAATTCTGAGTCTAGAAGTAGAAGAGTAATTGATTATGTCAAATGCATTTAGCATCATTACCTTAAAATTAGGGGTGCACGATAATAATGATGGGATTATGACATCATACTGATAAATCCGATAACATTAAAAATAGATCTGATAACCGATAAGTTTAAAAAAACGCTTCAATGAGTCGAGATTACCCGTACTGTGCGGTCGAGCAAATCAAGCAGTCCTTTTTTTCTCCTGCCTGTGACGTTAATGGCCGGTCTTTACTTCCCCTGAGTTTACGAGTAAAAAAACATTCACTTTAAGAGGAAGGACATTGTTAGGAATGCTTCGCGATGAGGGGAAAAAAACCTCAAATCAAGCACACAAAAAAAACTTAGCAGCCACCTGAAACGCCAGCGCTGTGGCGTTTGAAAAAAAAGGTTTGCCATAGACCTTTGTAGCGTCCCACCGGCTGCTCAGAGCGTGTGCCCGAATACAGTGCACCTTGCTGGGCCACAGCAGGTGTCTCCCTCCCCTCTATCCTCTGGTTCTCCTGATAGTAGTGATGTGGTAGTAGTAATGTCATGATATTTGATTAGGACTAATGAACAGGTACGGTTGGTCAAATCCTAACTTGTTCCAGTCCTTCTTACCTCCACATGTGCACAAATTACTGTTAAATCTAAATAAAAATAGAAGGTATAAAAAAGTTATCGGCTATCGGTACCATGCCAGTCTTGAGAAACAGAACGTTATCAATTTGGAAAAAAAGATATCGTGCATCTCTACTTAAAATGCAACCCTTCAGCACCTGATGCAGCTCCTATTTGGCGGTTATGCAACTCCATCCAGTCCTTCCTTCATTCCAAGCACCAAAAAGAATTGAATCAGCGGCATAAAGAAAATCCCATTTAGTTTAACATAATCCTCTTAGCAAGTGAAACTTAGCTGATTACTTCTATCAGACCCTTAAGAGGAGAGACGAGGAGTATTATGTTCACACTGCATCAAGGTCAGGTTTCTTACACTCTGTCCAAAAATCTTTTCTTCTACAACACTTTTTTTTTTATGACTACAAAGCCCAGAATGACTTAAATTAACTCATAAAGCCAAAGACGTTGGGGCAATTTGTAGATATATAAAAAATCCAACAATGTACAAAAGTCTTACTGTTGCGGTAGCTGGGTCATTATAATATGGGTCATGTAATATACACCCTTTTATGGGAACATGATAAACACAGGAAGTGAACAAACTGTCAGGAATTTTCTTTGTATGCTCCATGTTGAATTATGCAAAAGTAAACGTGATGTTCCTCAACTCTGTTTAACATGACCATTTGTTTGTGGTGCTGCTGTAAAGATATACTGTTGGGCAGCTGTGTTATTTTACTGGTGTGCTTTTATTTTGAAGGCCTGACTTTACCGGCTGGAGAGAGATTTGTGTTCTCACCTTTTGTCTGTGTATGAAGTACATGCGGCCTTTCCTTCTCCAGGAAAAGTTCTGCTACCTTGTTGTAAAAGTCTGATCACCTCCTGGTGAGCATGGGTATATAATCCTCCATCTTTGCAGTAAAATTCATTCATTCATTCAGCAGAGCATACAATTATATTTAATGCTTTTGCCTTGTTGCCCTCCAGCTGTCAAGAAAAACAAAAAAAGAAAAAAAGCTGGATTTTCCTGTATGGAAGGACAGCAGTGACAAGCACCTTCTTGCTCAAGCACGCCCCCACTTTTTAAGGATGACACGAGTACTGCAAGTGCCTCTCGTATGACATTTGTCTGTATTTTATTGTCTGATTAGCAAGAATAATGATGTCACACTTACATTATAGACATTCCACAGGCTGTAGAACGTCATGGTGTGGAACAGAGGTGGGAGAAAGTCAGTGTTTTGCGAGTCTCAAGTCTGTAATCCCAAGTCTCGAATAAAGATGTGCAAGTCAAGTCTCAAGTCACGACAAGACAGTTCATCAGTGAAAGGTGGCACCAGCTGACGACCCTGCATCTGACCCAAAGTGCACTGGAGGAGGTGCGACAGGCAAAATGTCCAGCAGGAAATACCATCTCAACCTGTATATACTTCCAGTCAAGTCCCAAGTCATAGGCTTGAAATATTTTAAATGAATTGGGCGTTTGGGATTCACAGGAGAGCACCAAACATTACAACATTACTTCCAACGTTACTAGCATGACAAGCAGATTCCACCTGAGATGTTTTTCACCGTCATGATCCTTCAACGGAACAATGGAGCTTCAGGTTGCGCAGGGGCGTCAAACGGCAGCTGGCTATGTGGAGATGTTGCAGGGGGCGTCCCTCATGACTGAAGGCCCTCGTCTGTGTGGTAATGACTGGCTTTTTCAACAGGACAACGCTGGACTTCACAAAGAGGAATAAGATCACTCTTTTGGACCATCCTGCGTGTTCCCCTCATTTAAATCCAATGGAGAACATTTGGGGATGGATTTACAAAAGTGGACATGAATTCTAGACAGTGAAGCCATCTTCCCCACCTGGAGCAACATTCCCACTAGCCTCCTGGAAACACTGGCATCAAGCACACCCAAAGCCATTTTTCACCTCATCAACAAGAATGGCACAGCTACTCACTACTCACTGCTTTTTAGACATTTTATTTCTTTTTTAGAGGGGGTTTCTGGCTTTTCCTGACTCCAACTTTTGATCAGCTGATGACCAGCATATTTTGCTTTAATGCTTGTTTGCAATAAATTGCTTCCTCAGAACGTTTTTTGTCTCCCTCCCATTTCTCCTTTTTGCATTTTGAAGCTGGACTTCGACCCTCCTTAACATTCAACAGTGCAAAATGTACATTCCTGCAGTTTTTCAACTGGTCTTAACATTTTGATCAGGAGTGTATTTGTTTAAAAAATGTATTACTATAAAAAGAAATGACAAAAGAAGGTATCGGATTAGTATCGGCCGTTATATAACATTTTAGTATCGTGATATGAAGGTTGTCTGAGGGAACAACACGGTGACAGAAAGTTGGAAGGACAAAATAGTCGAGCACTAATCTGGTTTCAAATCTCTCGTAGCGACCAGTAGAACAAAGTTAGATACAATCAGATTGATTTAATGACCTCCGCCAAGAAGCTAATAAGTCCATCAGTGTTTGTTTATCATGCTTGGTTAGAAGAGGCTGCTGAGGCGGTAAAGATGCAACGTCTTTTGAACACAGCGGTGTGCAAAAGTGTTTGCTTCCTTCCCGATTTATTTTTTTGTTGCATGTTTGTCACACTTAAATGTTTCAGATCAACACAGAAATAAAATATTAAATATATTAATATTAAAATATTATTCAGTGACAACACAACTGAACGCAAAATAGTTTTTAAATGAAACTTTTTATTATTAAGGGAGAAAAAAAATCCAAATACACTACATGGCCCTGTGTGAAAAAGTGATTGCCCCCCCCTATTAAAACATACTGTAACTTAACTGAGATTAATCTATCAGTGGGGAGAAAGTTTCAAAGCCATTTCTAAAGCTTTGAGACTCGAGCGAACCACAGTGAGAGCCATTATCCACAAATGGCCATAACATGGAACAGTGGTGAACCTTCCCAGCCAAAATGACGCCAAGAGCGCAGCAACAACTCAACCAAGAGGTCACAAAAGACCCCACTACAACATCCGAAGAACTGAAGGCCTCACTTGTTTCAGTTACGATCAGTGTTCATGGTTCCACCATAAGAAAGACACTGGGCAAAAATGGCCTGCATGGCAGAGTTCCAAGACCAAAACCACTGCTGAACAAAAACAACATTAAGGCTCGTCTCAATTTTGCCAGAAAACATCTTGATGATCCCCAAGATCTTTGGGAAAATACTATGTGTTGAACTTTTTGGAAGGTGTGTGTCCCATTACATCTGGCGTAAAAGTAACGCTGCGTTTCAGAAAAAGAACATCATAGCAACAGTAAAATATGGTGGTGGTAGTGTGATGGTCTGGGGTTGTTTTGCTGCTTCAGGACTTGGAAGACTTGCTGTGATAAATGGAAGCATGAGTTTTGCTGAAGGAGAATGTCCGGCCATCTGTTGGTGACCTCAAGCTGAAAGCAACTTGAGTTCTGCGGCAGGACAATGATCCAAAACACACCAGCAAGTCCACCTCTGAATGGCTGAAGACTTTGGAGTGGCCTAGTCCAAGTCCTGACCTGAATCCTTGTGCTTCATGCTAGAAAACCCTCCAATGTGGCTGAATGACAACAATTCTGCAAAGATGAGTGGGCCAAAATTCCTCCCCAGCGCTGGAAGAGACTCATTGCAAGTTATCACAAACGCTTGATTGCAGTTGTTGCTGCTAAGGGGGGGGCCAACCACTTATTAGGTTTAGGGGGCAATCACTTTTCCACACAGGGACATGTAGTGTATTTGGATTTTTTTTTCTCCCTTAATAATAAAAAGTTTTATTTAAAAGCTCAATTTTGTGTTGAGTTGTGTTGTCATTGACTAATATTTACATTTGTTTGATGATCTGAAACATTTAAGTGTGACAAACATGCAAAAATATAAGAAATCAGGAAGGGGTCAAGCACATTTCACACCACTGTATGTGGACATTTCAAACACTTTTGTTTTGTAACACCAGAATCTGTTTCAAACCAACACAATCGTTCGAATCGGAGTTGTGATCTCTGCACCGAAGATCAGACTGTCTCCATATTATGCCGCTAACTGCATTAGAAAAGATGCTTTGCGAGCATCCGCAAATCACATTTATTCTTAATGATTTCATAAAACATCCTGATCTTTTATCTCATTTGTGCCACGCAACTTCAATTAAGTCAATGTCAAAAGTGTACTCATCAAAGCAATCAACCGCTTTCACTGTAGTGGGCGTCCGTGGGTTTGCCACAGTAAAATACAACAAAACAGCTTTAAAAGCAACATTCATGTTTCCACATACGAACGTTTCAGCCATTCATTTTTGTTGTGCGCCTGTGAGGTCAAGATGCTCCAGCTGAGCTTGAGCTGATGGATGAGCACGGTGGATTTTTCAGCTTTTCCATTACAGAGTCTTAGAAGTGGTGCTTCGGCTGTACAAAGGGAGGTGGGGGGGGGATATCATCCATTCTAATAAAACGGACAAGGTCGATCAGTTTGAAGTGGTGGGGAACTGCTCTGCCAGCTCAATCCAAACTGAGCGTTATCATCTTGGTAAAAAGCTGGATTTTTTGAGGCAGCTTTTGAACTGGAGTTTATTAGATTGTGCTTATAGGGGGCTTAATGTTGTGTCCGGCAACGAGTCAAGCCAATCAAAATGTGCCCTGAATACGCAAAATACTTGTTGTGTCTTGAAATAAACAAATGTAAAAATTGTACAAATGTAAATAACACATTTATTAGACACAACCTGGAGTAATGGGTGTGTGAATGGTTGTTTGTTTATACAGTGGTGTGAAAAAGTGTTTGCCGCCATCCCGATTGCTTCTTTTTCTGTATGTTTGTCACACTTCAATGTTTCAGGTCATCAAACAAATGTAAATATTAGTCAATGACAACACAACTGAACAAAAAATGCAGCTTTTAAATGAAACATTTTATTATTAAGGGAGAAAAAACTAACATGGCCCTGTGTGATTGCCCCCTAAACCTAATAACAAGCGTTATTATCAACAATATCAAGCGTCTGCCATAACTTGCAATGAGTCTCTTACAGCGCTGGGGAGGAATTTTGGCCCACTCATCTTTGCAGAATTGTTGTCATTCAGCCACAATGGTGGGTTTTCCAGCATGAAGCGCCTTTTTAAGGTCATGCCACAGAATCTCAATAGGATTCAGGTCAGGACTTTGACTAGGCCACTCCAAAGTCTTCAGCCATTCAGAGGTGGACTTGCTGGTGTGTTTTGGATCATTGTCCTGCTGCAGAACCCAAGTTGCTTTCAGCTTGAGGTCACCAACATTCTCCTTCAGCAGAATTCATGGTTCCATTTATCACAGGAAGTCTTCCAGGTCTTGAAGCAGCAAAACAGCCCCAGACCATCACACTACCACCACCATATTTTACTGTTGGTATGATATTACTTTCACGCCAGATGTAATGTGACACACACCTCCCAAAAAGTTCAACTTTTGTCTCGACAGACCACAGAGTATTTTCCCAAAGGTCTTGGGGATCATCAAGATGTTTTCTGGCAAAATTGAGAAATGCCTTAATGTTTTTTTTGTTCGGCAGTGGTTTTGTTCTTGGAACTCTGCCATGCAGGCTGTTTTTGCCCAGTGTCTTTCTTATGGTGGAGTCATGAACACTGACCTTAACTGAGGCAAGTGAGGCCTGCAGTTCTTTGTTGTTGTGGGGTCTTTTGTGACCTCTTGGATGAGTCGTCGCTGCGCTCTTGGGGTCATTTTGGTTGGCCGGCCACTCCTGGGAAGGTTCACCACTGTTCCATGTTTTCACCATATGTGGATAATGGCTCTCACTGTGGTGGGCTGGAGTCCCAAAGCTTTACAAATGGCTTTATGACCTTTTCCACACTGATAGATCTCAATTCATCTCATTTAAGTTATGTTTTAATGGGGTGGGGGGGCAATCACATTTTCCAACAGGGCATTTAGGTTTCAATTTTTTTTTCTCCCTTAATGATAAAAAGTTTCATTTAAAAATGGCATTTTGTGTTCAGTTGTGTTGGCATTGACTAATATTTACATTTGTTTGATGATATGAAATATTTAAGTTTGACAAAAAATGCAAAAAAATAAGCAATCAACCTCGGTTATCAAGGAAAATTGCCACAAATGTCTTGATTTTCATACAATGTCTCGTTTACTGTAGCAACAAACAAATCGAGTGCCCCAAACAAAACATCCACGTTTGGTGACTCAGGGGCTATCCACACGGAAACGTTTTCAGATCAAAACGACAAAGTATTTTATGGTTTCAGCCTCTCATCCACACGGAAACGGCGTTCTGGGTGACCTGAAAGCTTTTTAAAAAAAAATGGCTTCCACGGTGGGAAAATCTGACAATCGTCGTTTCCGTATAGACGAGGAATTTGCTATTTTTTTAAAACGACGCCGTCAGCGACCCGTCACCATCACATGACCAGAAGTGAGCTTCATCATAGCTAAATGTCTTGAGTGTCATGACTCACCGCAGCCAACATTCTCCAGAAATGTTGTTGTCTTATACTCCCAAAATGACGCACATGTAATTCCACTTTGTCGTAAATCGAGACGAGCCTTGGAAAACGGACGACGACAAACTTATGCGCATGCGTTCTCTCTTCTGCTGCGGTTTGGTGTGTCACATGGTTCCGTCTCCGTGTCTGTTCACAGCGCCACACGTAGGTGCGCCTTGTGTGTTACATCGCTTTCACTCTGTCATACGTTCCCGTCTGGATGCAAATATTTACTAATCCGGCGCAGTGTCGACGTGAAAAAAATCAGAACGCTCCCGTGTGAACAGGGCCCTCGGCCTCTGTGAAGAATGGATAGCGGTTCTTTTTAGAGTTAAAAGATTCCACCCAGGGAATCCTTCAATCATCTTTATTATGTGTGTGTTGTTTAATTGTTCATAGAACGCAGAGAGAACGAAGAACATCACTTCTCTCCTCCCTTCCTCCTTTCAAGCACAAGCTGATGAGTCGTTCAAGCTCACTCCGTATTTCTGAGTTTTAGTGGAATCTGTTCTTTTTGATTTCAAAATTTAGGGAGAAAAAAAAGTTGCCAGAACTTTGATAAGATGGTGAGAAACGCTTTTGAGTTCATGAAGTTGTAGCCAAGTACAAAGGTAGGG
The DNA here is from genome assembly GCF_027744805.1 of Dunckerocampus dactyliophorus. NCBI lineage: Eukaryota > Metazoa > Chordata > Actinopteri > Syngnathiformes > Syngnathidae > Dunckerocampus > Dunckerocampus dactyliophorus. The sequence goes on from NC_072826.1 coordinate 29,054,720, forward strand.
TCTGTTACAATTGGGTTGTACAGTACGTTAAGGCTCCTGAGTTAGCACAGGTTGCAGATTCGCTTTTATGAATACGGTTGTAAGCCTCCTCCTCAGTTTTGGCTCAATGTGGCGATACAGTAATCCCTGGTGTGTGGCAGCTAATTTGTTCCAGACCCGTGATAAGTGAATTTCCGCAAAGTAGCATTCCTTACTTATAAATGGAATAGTTTCACATAAAACCTGTTTACAGCCTTACTTTTGAACCTTTTATGCTTTTTAACATTATTAGAGCTTGCTAGACATAAAATAACACCCCTATAGTCACCTCCACACACCTATTACCCAATACAGTAGACTTAATAAGGTGAAAAGAAGAGATTAAAGACATAATTAAGACTTGCTTGTGTGTGTAAATGTCTTTCGGTAGGGGACAGACAGGTAGTGATGTCGTGGGTTCAGAGTCATGTTTCAGTTTTGCCTGGGTTACGGCTGCAACATTTTCTTGTGTTTTTATTAGGGATTATTGTGCCAGTTGTGAGATCATTCAAACCTGCAGTAACAGCCTGTTGTTCCGGCGATCAAGTCTGGTGCTTGTGTGTCTCACTGAACGCCACAGTAACAGCTCCCGCTAAGGGAAGCTGAGCTTCATCAACGCAGAACTCCTCTGTGCAGCATGACAGCAATCCCTTGTTTATTGTGGTCAATTGGTTCCAGACCCGACCGTGATAACTGAATTTCCGTGAAGTAGGATTCCTTATTTTTAAATGGAATATTTTGGTAGTTATAGCAACAGAAAACATGTTGACCACCTTCTAAAAACACTTTTTTATCATTATTAGATCCCTCTAGATATGAAATAACACCCCTATAGTCACCTTCACACTCATATTACCCAATATAGTAGACATAATGAAATAAAATAAGACATTTAGGATGTAAAAAAAAGACTTGTGCTTTTGTGTCTTGCTGCAAATGTGTTCTTGAGTATGGGGGCAGACAGGAAGTGACATCTGGGGTTAAGAGTTGAGTTTCAGCAGGGCGTGATACACTGAACATGAATCAGCACAAATGGCTTGGCTTCTTTTTTCCTTGGCGGCATGATGTGATGTGCCGGTGTTGGAGCTTTTCCTTTTTTCCTTGGTGGCATGACGTGATGTGCCGGCGGACGGCGGTGGAGCTTGGCTCCTTTTTTTCTTGGCCGCATGACGTGATGTGCCGGCAGGGGAGCTTGGCTCCTTTTTTCCTTGGCATCATGACGTTATGCGAATTGTCGACACATCGATAGTGAGTGATATTTCAGTGGGCTTCTTGGGTATCAGCACCTCTACACTGTCCACACCGGTGGCCGCTGGTGGAGTTAACTTGGCTCCTTTTTTCCTTGGCGCTTGAAGTGATGTGAATAAGGCGACACTTCATAGTGATGTTTCAGCGGCAGCTGGCTCGTTTTTGTTTGTTTGTTTTTTTTCAAATGTGATCAGAATGTTTGGAATGCTGTTGGAATACAGTAAGAATATTTAGAATACTGTAAGAAAATTTAGAATGCAGTCAGAGTGCAGTTAGAATACCTTTCGAATGCCGTTTGATATTTTTCCCACTTTGAATCCAACTTGAAAGCTTTTAGCAGGCTCAAAACATTTCGGCCGGCCACAAGAATGGGCCCTAATATTTGGAATGCACTCAGAGTGCAGTCAGAATTTTTTGACTTTGAATGTCCAGGAATAAACCAGGAATTTGAATTCTGCCTCCAGAGTGACGAAGGTATTAGGAAGGCAACAGGCTCACATCGACATGATGATCCATTGTCCTCTTCAAGCAGACGACTGTAATTTTAGGGGGTAAAAATGCGAGTGTGTAGGTCCGTGTAGGTTTATACCACAAAAATAACCCTGCTAAATATCTCCGAGCTTTGCGTTGTTGTGATAGTGAGATTTGTACGCACAAAGCACAACGTTGGTGGTGTTGTCGCAAGCTTGCTTTGCACACCGGATGCTCAATTACACGAGCGTTTCCTGGATTATGCTGGAAAAACCTCAGCAGGCTTCTTTCCATTCGATCCACGTCGCTGAGCTCCCAGCTCAATGTGAGACTGATGGAATCATGTCACAGAACAGGAAGTCTTGCTCTGCTCTGTTTTCATCTTCCGTGGCTTCAGCGCACCACACTCATTGCTATTTTACACACGACCTGCTCAAAGACGGCAGGGAGTCGCCAGAATGAACTACTTGAGAAGTCTCAATAATGAGACAACTACACTGCTTAGTTATCACTTTCCCTTTCATAAGAGCAGATGGTCACGGCATTTGAGCGGCTTGGACCGGGAATGCACCTAATGCTCATTTCTCCACCTTCTGAACAGACTTACGCCTGCAACTTATGACTTACGGCCTTTTTTACCCCCCAAAATATGAATAAAATAATCATCATTATTATTAGCAATATTAATATTATTATTACTATTATTATTATTTAATAATATGATTTCTTATTTGATAATAATACAAATAATAATAATGATAATGAGAATAATAATCATCATAATTATGATGATGATCATTATTATTATTATATTATTAAATAATAATTGTAAAAACCGTTATTATTATTATTATTATTAATAATAATAATAATAATAATAATTACATTAATAAGTATAATAAAAATACACATAAATGATATTAACAATAAATAATAACAATTATTATTATTATTAAATAATTATTATTATTTTATTATTACCTTACTAATTGTAATATATATGTAATATATACATAATAACAATTTTACAAGGAACATTTTATAGCATTGGAACAAAATAATAACCTCACCACATAATTCTTGTAATATTAAACAATAAATTACAAAGTTACGAGAATAAAGTTGTAGTTTTCTGAGAAAAATATATGAGGAATAAATGTAAATATTATGAGAAAAAGCCCTGGAATTTTACCACATGATTGTTGGCATGTAAATACCTCACTGCGGTTGCCATGTAGGATGCTAATATGCGGGTGCCTGCCCTCACCGTGGGTACATGAAAGGGACGTTATTAGTGCCATAAACCCAACACAACTCCTTCAGCAGCACGCCGAGAGGAACAAGCTGTCCAACAAGCAGCAGTTAACAGGACGATATGGAGTTAATGATCCGAGAGAGGCCGCGCCACCAGTGACTCAGAGAGAACTGATTATCCTCCATCACGTGTGCGCTTGTCTGACAGGGCTGCTAGCTGCAAATACCAAGTTTCCTTTGCTTTTCTCCCTCCTTTCTGGTCTTGCTTCTTTGAAATGTGAACAGCAACACTTGCACCATCTTGCAGTAAGCCTTCTTTACCTATAATATACTTTACTACCATTTTACGACATTCTAAATACAGTTTTTAAACATTACTATAAGAGAAAATAAGACATAAATAAGACTCGCTTGTGTGTGTTGCTATAAATGTCTTCCCCAGCTGAACTAAGGGGGAGTGGTGGCAGACAGGAAGTGACGATTTAAAATAAGAAGAAAATATAGTATGAAATTATTTTAAAATGAAATGATTTATTTATTTAATCAATTAAATTAAACATTTTAAATATTGTGTGTTTTTACCGTACGGTACTTTTTGCCCATGCGTCCAGATTTCAGGGCGGTGTTTCCCAACCTTTTTTTTGTCTGGTGTACCCCCACAGCCTTTCCGTCCTCACTCATACGTGTTGATAATTCTCCAAAAGTACAATGGAACACAACTGTTATGATTTTGGGGCAGCTGTGCCACGGCTTATTGTCTCCCTGGGGGAAACTACGTAGTTGCACACATGTTCCATTTTATTGTCCGGCTTCATGTGAAACGACTGACAATATTTACTTATCATTTTGGATATTAAATGTTTCCACGTGCCCCCCCTGCACTTTTCTGGTGTACCGGTAGGGGCACGCGTACCCCTGGTTTAGGGGGCACCCTGTACAATGGCAAACAGCTGCGTGCTGTGCAGGTGTGCCTAATGTTGTGACCGCTGAGTGTATTTCATTTGTATAGTTTCAAGCTGTTGCTAGGCAGTAAAAATGTATGAGGTCCCAGCATGACATCCAGGCCCAATGTTTGCTCAGTGTGTTAAGTGCATGTCAAATGCTGCAACCTGGTGTACGGCGGCACGTGCCGCCCCGCTTCCAATGCTGACCGAGCGCTGAAATGCCAGTAAAGTTGATTTGCGAGGAGCCGGGAGACTTTACCGTCGCCGAGTTGAAGGTGACCCCTTGCTCCCCAAGGCCGCAACACGCTCTGAATACTGCGGGAGTCTGATGTATTGTATTTGTGCTGCGATGTCCTTGACTGGGGAGCGTCTGCAACACGCAGCCTCCTCTCACGACCTTCATTTGCAAGGTCAGAAAAGACTCGCAGTTCATCCTAAGTCCCTGTCATGGATTCATGCTTCGCTACCATTCTTTACCGGGAAACAAAGTGTCTCTTTGGCGATATCATCCAAACATTGTTACTCCTGCAAAGCGGAGCATACGTCTTCTTTCTTTCCTTTGTCGTTTGGCAGGGAACTAAGACACTTTTCACAAGACTTGGCGGCGGGAAATGCCACAACCCAAGGACAAACTCTATGGCAGATCCATGAAAATAAAATAAAAATAAACATGTTTTCCGTCAGCTCACATCAACTGAAGTGGGTAGTTTATCCACTGAACTGTCATACACACGGAACACACGTTCCCTGCTGTTCTTTTACACTCAGCACATCAACAGGAAAACTCCAAAAGAGCATGAGGCCACACGGAAAAAAATCTAAGAAAATAAAGTCGTTGAATTATGAGAAATATTTTCACATTTTTTAAAATGAATAATTCAAGTATTATTATTGTTATTATAGAAATGTATTATGAATTAAAATAAACATTTAAAGGATAAATGACATTATCCGGTGAGTATTGTCAATTCACAGAATTATGTTCATGACTGAAGCAATGATGTCATTACATTGCAATGTAAATTTAGCAGATTAAAGAGCTGATATTATGAGAATAAAGTCATCATTTCATGGGACAACTAGTAGTATTAAGGTTTAGGGTTAGGGTAAGGGTAGTAGTATTAGACAAACATAGTTTAACGTATTATTCTCATAATATAAAAAAAAAAAAATTCCTGATATTACACGAGTAAAGTCCTAGAATCGTTAGAATAATATAAAAAAAACTGTGTTTGTGCTTTTCATAGCTGTCTCAGGCAAAGCCAGTTACGACAGAGTATTAAAATACTCTGAGATTTCCAGAATAAGGTGGTAAATTTACAACTTTATTCTCATAATTGTACGAGAAAAACTGGTAACTTTATGTTGCAGGCGTTGCCTGAGACTCCTATGAAAAGGGGGGACTTATGTGACCTTTGGCCTTGGGCACGTGGAGGGGGCGGGGTAAGGAAGGCGGACGTGAGAACGACTAGACGTGCTAATCTAAATGCGAAATGCTCAACTGTAAATGTATAACTTTATTCTCGTAAATGTACGACTTTTTTCTCTTAAATGTACAAGTTTGTGTTCGGAAATTTACGACTTTATTTTCAGAAATGTATGACTTTTGTGTCGTAAATTTATGACTTTATTGCAGGAAATTTACGACTTTATTCTCGTAAATATACAACTTTTTTTCTGTAAACGTACGACTTTATTCTCATAAATGTACAACTTTATTCTCATAATATTACAACTTCTTTCTGCTAAATTTATGACTTTATTCTTGTAAATGTACGACTTTTTTTCTCATAAACTTACGACTTTATTCTCATAGTGGTACGACTTTTTTTTGTCAAACTTTTTTTTCTGCAAATGTATGACTTCATTCTCATAAATGTATGACTTTTCGTCTTGTAAATTTAAAACTTTTTTCTCGTACAACTTTATTCTCGTCAATTTATGACAATTTTCCCGTAAATGTACAACTTTTTTTCACATAAGTGTACAACTTTATTCTAAAGTAAATCAAATCTTTTTTTTTAATGTGGCCTAATACTCCGTCGTAACGATACTAAAGTTATGAGAATAAAGTCGTCATTTTCAGGGGTAAAACATATGAGAAAAAAATTGTAATATGAGTTCAAAAGGTTTTTTTCAAGTAATAAAATGGCAAAAATGAATAAATGTTTTATTTTCGGCAACTCAAAATGTATGATTGTGGTTGTAGTTTGCAGTGGTGTAGCTCGTACGAGTACTTTGGTGGTATTTCTTTCTATTTGTGTTATTTCTTCCCTTCCAGCGTGTTTGAGTGCGGGCAAAGCCACAATGAGTACCCTTCCCCGCTGCACCACAGGAGGTCTTATCCTGTTTTTGTTTTGGAAGCAGATGCCTGGGGAAAGGAAAAAAAAAAAAAAGCCAGGAAGCCGGCATGATCAAGCCTCTCTGAGAAGTGAGGCCCACCTGAAGAAGTCAGAGGAGAATGAGATATTACCCAGCCAAGTCCTGTGGGTGAGATATGTGTCGAGCTCCTGCGATGTGCTCCTTAAATTTTTGTTTGCACTCATGTGTGTCTTCCTCCCTATCATCCTCCTCTGGAGCGTCAGCGTGTTTGCATGCAGCCCACGTCGCCCGCTGAGCTCCAATTGACGGCCGTGCCGTGTATTGATGGCCTTTGCACATGCACCTCATGACACCCCATCACAGGAGGAAAATGGTGCGCTGAGATTACATAAGCAGCAGCGGCAGCAGCCCAAAGTGGTAGCGTGCGGGTCTCTTGTCCTGCACTTCATCGGGGGGCTTAGGCCTGAACCTTGTTTCTAATTACATCTGGCAACCCGAAGACCCAAAGTCTGTGGGAACGTCGCACACAAATGCTGAGCCACTGGAATTATTTGGCAGGATAATCGACCTCAGAACTCATCACATTAACATGGCAAGCCAAGAGTAGATGAGGAAAATGTGCGATATCATCAGAATAATTGTCATTTTTATTATTTTAAATTTGATTTTTTTTACCATTTAATTACAAAATTGATTTTAATATTATCTACATTATGTAATAAAATGGCAGCATTGATGGGATAATGTCGCTTTCAAGAGGCATCAACTGTCATTTTTAATGTTAAAAAAGTCATCATTGTGTGTGGAAAATGTGTGATATTGTTAGAATAAAAACTCAGGTGTAATTTCAGGGAAAATGTATGTAATTTTACATAATATTACTAGAGAAAAGTTAATATTTTTAATTTGAAAAAAATTATATATTTGACATTGAAACAATAAATTAACAGGATAATGTTCTCATTATACGAGGACACAGTAGTCATTTTAATATTAAAAAAGACAGAATTTTATGCAAAAAATGTGTCATTTTGTCAGAATAAATATTTCAGGGGAAAAAAAAACATAATTTTATGTGAAGATGTGTGATGTTAGATTAGAAATGTGCAAGAACACAGTTGTAATTTCAGGAAAAGAAAATCTGTAATTTTATTTCATGATATGACTAGAGAAAAGCTTATATTTTTCATTTGAAAAAATAAATAATAATAAATGACCACATGTAAAATAAATAATAGAATGCATAGCATTCACAGGATAATGTGCTCATTTTAGGTAGAGGACACGGTAGTCATTTTAATATAGAAAAGATATCATTTTATGTAAAAATGTGTCGTAGTGTTAGAGTAAAAATTTGCAAGAACACAGGAAAACAGGAAAAATAATCTGTAATTTTACATAATTATTACTAAAGAAAAGTTTATATTTTTAATTAGATTTTTTTTTACATTTTATTAAAAAATAAATGACTATTATATAAATTAAGGTAATATGATGTGTAGCATTAACAGGATAATGTCATCACTTTAAGGGGAAACAGTAGCTATTATTAATCATTAAAAAGTCATCATTTAATGTGAAAAATGTGTAAAACTCATATTGGTGCATGTTTGTATATTTCTGAGGTGTAACGTTTGAGTGTTAAGTTGCCGTGTGATGACTTTAAAGTTGCTTGTAAGGTGACACCGTGAGTCGGACTGTTATACTGACTAATGACCTCCTGCAATTTCCAATGGGTTGACGAGCTCGTCGTGAGTTTTTTCGTAGCTCATGATTGGCTCCTGTCAAATGAAGAACTGAGCGGTCCTCACGGACTCGTGCGCTCCACAATATGCCACTTTATGACGTGGACACGTGCGGGTTATACTACATGTACTCTGGCTTCTCCTCTAAATGTAGTATACAGTAGTCATTTTACTATTACGAAAATGCCGTCATAAGGTGTGACATTCTTAGAGTAAAAATGTACAAGAAAACATTTCAGAATTTCACGAAAAAATTCATCATTTCACAAGAATAAAGTTCTAATATTACAAAGGAAAATTTGAATATGAGCGGGAAAAATCACATGAAGAAAAGTATTACAGGAAAAGTATCACAAGAAAAATATAAAATTTTTTGGAAAAAAAATACTAAAATATTATTTTTTTAAAATGTGGTGAAAAAATACATAATTTTCGTCAAATTGAAATATAAATGACCAAATAATGACAAGCAAATAATAGAATTACAAGAATAACGTCATAGATTTGTGTGATGATGTCATACAGGAAAATGTGTCACTTTAGGAGACTAAAACCAAAATGTTTTAACGTGATGATAAACATCCAACATGCGTGTTAACATGACCTGTTTAAGTCGCTCCCGTTTATGTCGACCAACTCATCAAGTCCTGCTGCACTGCTGTCTTCTTTTTATGACTATCATGAATATTACTCCTGTCCAGTCAATGAATGGCGTCCTACAGCAGTGTGTGACCAGGCGGTACAAATGAGGCGTCATCTAAAAAAGGGCAATGATTGCCAAAAAGCACTGTGACAACCGACCAAACCTTTTACTTTGATCTTCTCTAAAAGACTGGACAAAAGAAGGCGTTCTCCTGCAGCATGGTCAGTATCAGGAGGCTAAAACATGAGCATTTCCTTCCCTCCTTCCCTCATCGTCTGCAATCTTTCTTGCTTTGCCTCCTTTTTCCATGACTCTTCATCCCGACCACAAAGAACTTGAACTTCTATCACAGCGTCTTCATTTTCTCCACGCACTGAGAAACCTCCCAACGTCTCCTCGCCTCGTGCCTTCATCGTTTCCTTCCATCGACTAGCTAGAAAGGTGCCCTGGAAGCAACCTGAAAAAAAAGACATTTCACGACAGGGGTTGATGAAATATGCTGAAAACAGACCCTTATAAAAAGTGCCGTTTTTGGGTCCTTCTGGGACCCTCCAATGAGGGGCAGGGAGGTTTCCCTGACCCCCGGGACCAGAAAAAAAAGAGATTTTCCTCAGGGCCTGACGAAATTTGCTGAAAATTGACCCCTCTGAAAGTGCCATTATGTGCCTTTTTTTGGGGTCCAGTTGGGACCCCCAATGAGGTTTCCCCGACCTCCAGGACCTGAAAGGTGCTCTGGAAGCAACCTCAAAAAAGTGAGATATCACGGCAGGGCCTGACAAATATGCTGAAAGTGCCATTATCTGCCTTTTTCGGTCCTTCTGGGACCTCCAGTGAGGGGCAGAGAGGTTTCCCAGACTCAAGCAACCTGGAAAAGAAGACATTTCGCGACATGGCCTGACAAGATTTGCTGAAAATGGACCCCTCTGAAAAGTGCCATTACCTGCCATTTTTCAGTAGGGGTGTCGGGGGACCAGAGAGGTAGCAAGGAAAAAAAGCAACCTGAAAAAAAAAAGAGATTTTCCTCAGGGCCTAATTTGATGAGAATTGACCCCTCTGAAAGTTTATCTGTTTTTTTGGGTCCAGTTGGGACCCCAATGACCGACAGGGGGATTTCCCAGACCTCCATTAGCACAAAGGTGCTCTGGAAGCTACCTCAAAAAAGTGATACCACAGCCGTGCCTGGCAATATATGCTGAAAGGAGACCCCTCTGAAAAGTGCCAGGACCTGCCTTTTAGGGTCCTTCTGAGACCCCCAATGAGAAGCAGAGATGTTTCCCACGTCTCTCAGACCATAAAAGTGCCATTGAAGCAACCTGGGGAAAAAATAACATTTTGCGACGTGACCTGATGAAATATGCTGGAAATGGACCGAAAATTGACCATTCTGAAAAGTGCCATTACCTGCAATTTTTACGTTGTTCATGGACCGCCAGTGGGGGTGTGCGAAGACCAGAAAAGTGTCAAGGATGTAACCTGAATAAGAAGAGATTAGACCTCAGGGCTTGACAAAATTTGCTGAAAATGGACCCCTCTGAAAGTGCCATTACCTGCCACTTTCCCCCGATAGGGGTGTGTGAGGTTCCCCAACCTACAAGACTAGAAAGGTGTCATGGATGCAACCTGGAAAAAAAAGATTTCCCTCAGGGCCTGATGTAGTTGAATGAAAATTGACCCCTCTGAAGAGTGCCGTTAAAGGCCATTTTGGGGTCATTCTGAGACCCCCAATGAGGTGCAGGGAGGTTTCCCCGCCTCCCAGGACTGAAGCAGTGCAGTGGAAGCAATGAGAAAAAAATTATAATTTCACAACAGGGCGTGGCGAAATTTGCTGAAAATTGACCCCTCTGAAAAGTGCCATTATCTGGCATTTTGGGGTGCTGTTGGGACCCCAAATGAAAAGCGGGGAGTTTTCCCTGACCTCCAGGACCAGAAAAGTACTCTGGAAGCACACTCAAAAAAAGTAAATGTCGCGACAGCGCCTGATGAAATACGCTGCAAATAGACCCCTCTGTATTTATGACACCACATGGTGGCGCTGTTATTTGACCCTTGATTTACTAGAATGCTCAGTTCAGCCTACAAAACACCCACTGTAACTTTAGGGTGTTAAGTGGAATCACCACGAAATTTGGTACGCACCTTTAGGGGACTGACAAGCACATGTGTTTACAATTTGAGCAAGATTGGTTGAAAAACATGGCCGCCGTCAAGCAAAACATCTTAGCAGGGGCACAGGCAGGACTTAGCAAATAGTATTTAGCTAATGACTATGAAGCATTGACATATTACGTTATAAAACTAGCATGTCTTTCAAAGCATTTTGAGCACGAGCCATAGGGGGCGCCAGTGATGTCATTCCTAGTCATAGAAAAAGGCACGTATGCTGTAGCGTTGCGCTGTCTGACCAGAAATGTGTACACGATTCCATACCATCAATCATGACTCGTCTTTTTCCCCTTGCCCTTTCACTTTCCAGGTAGCACTAAATCATCGTCAGTCTTCACGTTAGCTCCTCTTCATTTCCAGTCAATCCACCATTTTCCAGACTCAAAGCCACAAAGGGGGGTTTGTCGGGGGAAAAAAGGGGGCTGGTTGACTTGAGTAACCGAACCTAAGGCCATCTGATGGGGTCTGCACGTGCATGTCGCTGGAAAAATGCACACTTTTGTGATGTTTTTTTTCAAAATTGAGTACAAGGACACCTTCAAAATGCGCCGTGGACTTTCTTACAGCAGTGTTTTCTCATCATCCTTGTTTTGGAGCATCCTGACGCAAAGAAAAGGTGTCAAAATTGTGTCAGAGCTGTGCAATTGTCAACACTAAAGTGCAGCCTTCCGCTTGCGTTTTGTGCAGGTGATGTGACGCTGCCGTCTCTTCGGCTCGCACATTTTCATAAAGTCATTTCAAAAGTCGTTTAAAAGTCATTTGTTTGCTGTTTGTTGGCACGCTTGTCTGGTCATGCCCAAGCTAGTCATTAGCCTTCATGGGCTCCTCTATGGCTCATATTAACCTAAGTATCAGACATGTGCTCATTTTCAACACTTGTTTTTGGGGGAAAAAAAATGTTTGAAGACAAAAAAAACAACAACAAAAAAGACAAAATTATTATTTTTATTATTTTTATTCCCATTCAGTTAAAATATTCATCAAATTTTATTTATTTCATTTTTTACATGATTATCTTCTTTTAAATTATTTATTCTATTTATTTTTCTTGTAAAATTTGTTTGTTTTACTGTTTTGTTGGCTTAAAATTGCCATCATAACTCCTGCATCTCACCGGTGTATGTGAGTGACAGGAAGAAAAGCTCAGCTTCCCTTGTTGGCACCACAAGTTGGTTTGCGTGTATAAACCACTAGACCAGTGGTGTCCGAAGTCAGAGTGGCACAATCTAAAAATATAATTTACCAAGAAAACTACAAAAAAACAACAGCAAAAATAGAAAAAAATCAGCAATAATTTCAGGAGAATAACATCAAGATTTCAAGTAAAAAATGTTTAAATCTAACGACAAAAAGTCGTAATTTTACGAGAATAACGTAATATTATGAGGAACAAAATAAAAATAATAAACATTTTAGTAGCATCAAGTTAAAATATTAAAGCAAAAAGACTTTTTTTAAAAGTTGTAATGTCATGAGAAACCAGTAAAAACAACGTTGTCATATTTGGGAAAATTAGGTTGCGAAGAAAGCTGTAATTTTATGACAATAAAGTTCAAAATAGTAATATGTGACGTCCAATGTAATTTGTATGCATGTTCAAATAAAATATAAAACAAATATAAATATTATAAATAAATCAAATAACTAAAACATTCTATATGATAAAGTCATGATTTAATTTACAAATACAAATATGAAGAGAAAAAACGTCCTATTCTAACAAGGTGGCAATTTTAAGATGAAACTCTAATACTAATACTAATACTATGAGGAAAAATAATGTCATTTTAGTAGCATACAGTTAAGTTAATAAAGTCGCAATATGATGAAAAACAACAAAAACAAAATTGTCGTTTTTGGAAAATTAGGTTGGAAAAGTTATAATATTATGGGAATGAAGTCGTCCCTCGCAATATCGCGGTCCCATTATCGCTCCCTCACTATACACTCCTGATCCAAATCTTAAGACCCGTTCAAAAATTGCTAGAATTTGCATTTTGCACATTTGGATCTTAATGAGGTTTAAAGTAGAGCTACAACATGCAAAAACAAGAAGGGAGTGAGACAAAAAAGCATTTTGAAAAAGTAATTTATTGAAAACAACAATGAAACTGAAATAGGTTGTTTATCAGCTGATCAAAAGTTTAAGACCACAGGCTATAAAAGTCAAAATCTGCTCAAAATGTTCATTTTCTGTCAGGCATTCACATGGTCATGCCCTCCTGATGGCTAAAGCTAGGAAGCTTTCTCTTTTCCAATGTGGTGGGATTGTGGAGCTGCTTAAAACACATGTAAATACAAGTGATATGTAGTATTGTGGCCACTAGGTGCCAGTAATGACACAAAACATTGACACATTAGCTTACATGACATTACCTTAACACTGCATGAGGTCATGAAGTCAGCCATGGCATGTCCCACATGATGGATGGAGTGAGAAAAACTTCTCCTCCCATTCCGTGTGGAAGTGGTATGTTTATGGCTTCTTAGGTTTAGAAGAAATCAATTTAAGCCTAACTGGTTAGCTTGTTAGCTTGCTAGCAAGTGGCCGGCTCGAGTCCCTGCAGCATAAGAGTCGCGCAATGTGTTGCCAACAATGAGTACTGGGACTGTAAAGGTGACGATACGAGTGTTATTTCATGTCTACAGGGCTCTAATGATGTTTAAAAAACAAAAATCAGAAAGTCATAAACAGGTTTTCTATGTTCTTACTACCAAAATATCCTATTTACGCATTAACATTGAATCCTGTATTGCGAAAATTAATTTAGCACGGTCGGGTCTGGAACCAATTAAACCGCTATAAACGAGGGATGACTAAACGAACTGTCATAATGTTTCGAAAATACATTTTACCAAGATTATTTAAGAAGAAAGTTGAAAGTTGAAATTAAAAAAACAACAACAACAAAAATGACAAAGAGCAAAGACCAAATTTCATACAAATAATATATATATTTTTTTATTAATTTGTTCTAAAAAGAAAGACCAAACCAAACCAAAACGCACAAAAACTGACCTAATCCAATTAATCCGTTCCAGACAGCCAAAAATGTGAACAAAAAAGACATTTGATGGGGAATAATTAGAGTTTTACGTGCAGAAATCAATGCCAGATTATTATAAATGAGAAATGGGTGGAACTTATTGTTGATGCGGGCTTCCCGTACATTCTTCTTTATGCAGTACAAGGCAAGCAGGCTAATTTAGGTGCGGAAACCGAGGCAGAATCATACAAGAACTGGGGAGCAGCTGCACCCTTTCCTAAGTTGCAGTTCCTGTTCTATGGTTGTCATCACACTTTTCACTTCACCAACGTCAGTGTAGGTCAAGCTCACCTAAGCAGCTGTCGAATGAAATGAAGCAGTTCGACCTCGTAATGTTAAGTCTTATTTCTGGAAACCTTTTTTTTTTTTTTTTGCAATGGGGCCATTAAAAAAAAAAAAAAAAAAGAAGGCCCCTGTGCCAAACTTTGGGCACCTCCATTTTGGGTGCTGAATAAGCTGAAGTCTCACATAACCTCCTGTGATGATTTGACACGAAAGTCCAAATACCATAAACACCTAATCAATCAAAATGTGGGATGATTATGTAAGATCTGCAGAATTTCCAATGCAGTTCTTACGAGAGTTTGTGTTGCTTTCGAGTGCTCTTGAATCAAAGTGTAGCGACACCAGCAGAATGTTTCACATTCTGGGAGCTCTTTTTGTGTCATTTGCGTACTTTTTAAATGGACAGTGCAGAATTGCATCCGCAGAAGTGTGCGGTCCGACGAGCATCTGTAATGATTCCATTATCTTTGCTCACAATGTGCTTCTTCAGCTGTCATACTAATGCGGGTGTGCATGCAAAGTGGTGTCCAGCGCCCTCCAGTGGCAGTGGAGGGGATGTCCAATGGACTGATGTGTACGTAGGACACCAGCTTTTATGCTGTTGTGCTGCTCGCGTGCTGCCCATTGCCATTCTTGGCAGGGGAGGATGACGGAGCTCTTCTGTCTTTTTGCACTTCTTTCCTCTTGGTTCGACTGGAATGATGCTGGATTTTTTTGAGTTTTTGGTTGGGAGAAACATCTAAGTAGCTCTACATTCTTACTTTTGGTGGAAACCAGGATATATGTGACTCTTCTTTTGTGGGATGAAAGCATCTAGGTGTGTTTCAGCCCTTTTTTGTTAGGATGAAAGCGTCTTGATCAGGATCAGGAATGTTCGGAGGAGTTCTTGCCCGGTGCGCGCACGCCTGACGCACCCATGGAGAGCTTTTTCAACCAAAGTGACTTATTGTGGCAGGTGAACGACTCCAGCTGGTCCAACTTGAGCGACCTGAGCGGGCCGAACCAGACGAACGCCCTGAAGAGGAACGAGGAGGTGGCCAAGGTGGAGGTGACGGTGCTGGCGCTGGTGCTCTTCCTGGCGCTGACCGGCAACCTGTGCGTCCTGGTGGCCGTCCACAGCGCCAAGCACAGCCAGTCCCGCATGTACTACTTCATGAAGCACCTGAGCATCGCCGACCTGGTGGTGGCCGTCTTCCAAGTGCTGCCACAGCTCATCTGGGACATCACCTTCCGCTTCTACGGCCCGGACCTGGTGTGCAGGCTGGTGAAGTACCTGCAGGTGGTGGGCATGTTCGCCTCCACCTACATGCTGGTGCTCATGTCCGTGGACAGGTGTCTCGCCATCTGCCAGCCTCTGCGCTCCTTGCACAGGAGGAAGGACCGCTTCTACGTGGTGTTCTCCTGGAGCCTCAGCATGCTCCTCAGCGTGCCGCAGATGTTCATCTTCTCCCTGACGGAGGTGGGCTCGGCCGGTTCAGGGGTGTACGACTGTTGGGGGGACTTCGTCGTGCCGTGGGGGGCCAAGGCGTACATCACGTGGATCAGCCTGACCATCTACATCATCCCGGTGGCCATACTGAGCGTGTGCTACGGCTTGATCAGCTTCAAGATATGGCAGAACTTCAAGCTGAAGACCAGGAGGGAGCAGTGCATCAGCCTGACGCCCAAAGGCGGCAAAGGCGGCAGCACGTTGGCGCGCGTCAGCAGCGTCAAGCTCATCTCCAAGGCCAAGATGACCACCGTCAAGATGACCTTCGTCATCGTGCTGGCTTACATCGTCTGCTGGACCCCCTTCTTCTCGGTGCAGATGTGGTCGGCCTGGGACCCGGCGGCCCCCCGTGAGTGTGAGTGCAACGCAAAGGTCATTTCATTAGGTACACCAATGTGACCACACCCAATAACAAAAACTTCATTTCATCAAACTCTCGAATGCTTCGCCATACTTTGCACAAACAGGGGGTGTCCAAAGTGCAGCCCGGGGGCCATTATGTCCTCCCCCCCCCCCTTTTTTGGGGAATAAAGACAACATATTATGAGAAGAAAGGCATAAAGGAGACAAAAGGCTAAAATATGTAATAAAAAATTTTAATATTATGAGAAACAAACTAATCAAAGAATAAAGTTACCATTTTTTGAAAACGGTGAAAAAGTAATAATATTGCGAGAAAAAAAGTGTACAATAAAAAGTAGAAAAACAGTCGTCCCTCATGACAAAATATTAGGAGAATAAAGTCATAATATTAAAAGACAAAATAGCATAAAGTTGAAATATTAATGGCTAAAATATGTCATAAAAAATAATGATATTAAGAGAAACAAACAAATCGTCGTATAAAGTTGACATTTTTGGAAACTGATGTTTTCAGTAGCAGTGAGCTGTTAAGTGAAAGATTGCATTTCTAACTAACTGCTGCACAGCTGCTTGCTCTGCGTCACTGATGATCACCTTCAAATTAGCACCGATACTCCGCCTCTCTTGTTTGCTGGCAACCTTTGAGACGCGGTTTTGGGTCTCCGGGCCGAGGCCGCATCGCTGCAGGTCACGACTGTGTGTGTGAGAGTGACGGGGAGAAAAGCTCTGACATGCTTGAGGGGAAGTAATTTGGTGCCACCTGTTGGATTGTATTTATAACGCTGCTGAATGTTAGATGACCCGTCTTTTTCAGACTTTTTCTGGGGGTGGGGGGAGACTGTGTTATAGTCAGGTCAATAGGGTATTTGTTTTATTTTCTCTTGGCTAAAGCTAATAGAATTATGAATATTATTATTATTATTATTATAGTAGTAGTAGTAGTATGCTCAAAATATAAGATAATTAATATTATATTTATTATCTAATTATTTATTACGATAATTATTATTAATCAAATGTCTACCAAATTTAATTTATTATTATTATTATAATAAATAATTACATGAAAAATATAATGCCAATTATGTATTATTATTTAATAATAATAATTATCATTTAATAATATTTGGCATACTAATAAATATTTGAAAAATATAATAATTATTATATTATATTTTCAATATTAAATTACTAATTAAATACAATTGTAAACAAAATTGAATATTTTAATTATAATAATTGTTATTATTATATTTGGTAAACATTTAATAATAATAATAATAATAATAATAATAATAATTAGTAATTAAATAAAATTGTAAATAGTAAGTATTTTAATGATCACAATACACACAATATTATTATATAAATATATAATTAACATGAATATATAAATCATATAATAGTAATAATAATGGATTACATTTTAGAGTGTTTTTCAAGGCACCCGAAGTGCTTCACAATAAAATGAACCCATTATTCATTCACACGCTGGTGGTGGTAATCTACATCTGTAAACACAGCTGCCCTGGGCTAGTCTGACGGAAACATGGCTGCCAATTCGCACCTACGGCCTCTCCGACTACCACCAAGCATTCATACACCAGTGCGGGCAACACTAGAGGCAAGGTGGGCAAGTGTCTTGCCCACCTTGCCCAGGGACGCAACAAAAGTGACTGGGTGGAGGGAGCGAGGATCGTACCGCCAACCTTCTGGTTTCTGGAAGACCTGCTCTGCCTCCTGAGCCACTGCTGCTCCAATCATGAATTATATAAATATTATATATAGCAATCATCAACAACAATAATTAGCATTATTATGATTAAACCCTGTTCACTTCCCTTTCACTGTGTATTATATATCATACATGTGCATCACGTTTCCAATGGAGTGCCTGTCCCTTTTAAAATGCACACGGCATGTCTCCTGCGTCCCTCATTGCGCCGCTCAGTGTCAGACAGCTAATCATTAATCAAATTAGTGTGTGCCACCGCACGCCCACAAGCTTTGTTTGTGCCCCCGGGGGCCTCCATAGAGCGCCTTCGTGACATTTAACCGCAATAAAGCTGCAAAAGCTGACAGTGTAGACTGTACGTACGTCCGCCTGTATGGGGCAGACATTGGATTTGTATTTTTTTAAATAAATTTCAAATGATCATCCAAATACTTTATGGACCAATGCATTTTTCTCTGTGACGTACTTATTGGACAGTTGTTTATTGGGCATACAGTAATCCCTCACCACTTCATGCTTCTTATTTTGCAGCTTCACGCTGTAACAGTTTTTCAAAAATATATTAATAAATACTTTATGGTTTGCGGTTGAATATGGCCTATTATTTGTAAAAAAAAAAAAAAAAAAAAAGGTCAAATGAAGTCAAATACAATAGAAGGCATTCAGAAGACACATTCAAAGACGTTGTGATGATATGTAGTATTCTACACTGGTCACTAGGTGTCAGTAATGTTACATTGATGACAGCAACAACAAGGAAGTCTCCCAATGCTAACATGTATGAGTCTATATTATGTTTTATATGTCTTATTTTGTCTTTTTATGTCTACTATATTGGGTAATAGGCGTGTACAGGTGACTATGGTGGCGTTATTTCATGTCTAGAGGGCTCTGATAATGTTAAAAAGCATAGTTAGAAGGTCAGAAAAACAGGTTTTCTATAAAATATTCCTATTTATAAATAAGGAATGTTATTTTGCGGCAATTCACTTAAAGAAGAGATTACTGTATGTTTTTAATGTTTTTTTTAATGTGCAATTTTATTAAGTTAACGTAAAAACTAATTACAGATGATGTGTATTTATGTGTATAAATTAGATGTGTATTATTAGCAGTTTGTTTTTGTAAGTCAATTAAAAGCTATTTATAATTGTAGATGATGGGCCGCTTTAAAAAAAAAAAAAGTTCTTTTATTTTGCAATTGTATTTATTTATTTATTTATTTTTATGTTCTAAATTTGGTTTGTTGTTTGTTTGTTTTTTTTCCAGTGTGGCCCCAATCATTCTTCATTACGTTCAGCATTTTTATTTATTTTTTTCACTGTGGGCCAATAAAAAACTACCCCATGGGCCAAAAATGGCCCACAGGCCGAACTTTGGACACCAGTGATCCTGTGTGCAGGATGTTCAGGCAGTGATTCATAACACTCTAATAAAGTCTATGCTATGAAGTTTATGATTAGATTAGCTGGAGCCCCAAGGAGATTCAGTCTACTTGTTGTTTCAACTAAATTAAATCATGAATTTAATATACGTCTGCAAGATCCGATAGAAGATGTGTATCAAATAGAATAATGCCCACCATAACGCTGAAAATGATTTTCAATCTTTCCCGCCGCCACAAATACTGTAGATTTGCGTTACCTGTTAGCGAGTAATCATTTGCTTTATATCAAGGATGCACGATAATTATCAGGCTGATATGAGGGAATTATGACATCATACCGATAAATCCGATAACATTAAAAATAGCTCCACTAACCAATAAGTGAGAAAAAAACGCACCGCCATCAAGCACGCAAAAAAACCTTATCAGCCACCTGGAACGACAGAAAAATGCAAAAGGTTTGCCAGAGACCTCCGTGGCGTCACATCGGCTGCTTGGAGCGTGTGCCCGAATACAGTGCACCTTGCTGGGCCACAGCAGGTGGCTCCTCCTGCTCTATAGTCTGGTTCTCCTGATAGTAGTGATGTGGTAGTAGTGATGTCATGATATTTGATCAGGACAAATCAACAGGTGCACTTGGTCAAATCCTAATTTGGTCAAGTCCTCCTAACCTCCAGGCGTGCACAAACTACACTTAAATCCAAATTTTAAAAAGTAGACATAAAAAAGTCAGTCGAGTATCGGTACCATTCTGGTCTAGAGCAGTGGTCACCAACCATTTTGAGACCAACATTCCTGGTCTCGGCCGTGAACCTGAACAAGAACTAACTTTGAGCTAGCAAACGTGGACTTTGAGCCTTATTAACGTGCAATAACTACTGTGCACAGGCACATTGCTGCAGCGCTCTGCCACTCCCTCCCGCTCTGGCTCGTCCTTTTTGGTAGCGCGGGGGTGCCAGTCGGTGTACGAGGCGAGCCGGTGTACTAGTGTACCTCCGGCCGGATTTTGGGGACCGGGCTCCTTGCTGGGGCTTGCGGGTTGCTACCTGGATAGCGGCGAGGCATATGGGCGTGTTCAGTGGGCAAAATGCGTTCTTGTTGGTCGCTTTCCAGGAGGTGAGAGCACTGATGTGAAAATACATTTTTTTTCCAAATGTTCTCGCAATCAACCGGCAAAGTCCCAAAGACCAACTAGCAGCTCACGCTCGACGGGTTGGCGACCTCTGGTCTAGAGAAACAGAACGTTATCGGTATCGACTTGAGACAAATCTACTACAGTCGTCCCTCGCAATATCGCGGTTCGATGATCACTTCCTTGCTGTATCGTGGTTTTTCAGACATTAATGAATTAATTAATGTGGTAGACTATGGTGTATTATTAGTCAAAACATATACAGTATGTTAGGATATGTTGTGATATGTAGTATTGTGGCCACTAGGCGGCAGTAATGACACAAAACATTGAGACATTAGCTTACATGACATTACCTTAACACTGCATGAAGTCATGGAATCAGCCGTGGCATGTCCCACATGATAGAGTGAAAAAGAAAAAAGTTCTCCTCCCATCCCGTGTGGAAATGGTAGCTAACTGGATAGCACGCTAGCTCGTGGCCGTCTTCAGTCCCTGCAGCATAGGAGTTGTGCCATGTGGTGTAAACAATGAATAATAGCAGTGTAAAGGTGACTATAGGGGTGTTATTTCATGTCTACAGGGCTCTAATGATGTTAAAACCCGCATTTAGAAAGTCATAAACAAGTTTTCTATGCTGTAACTACGAAAATATTCCATTTATTAACATTGAATGTTTTTACTTATCGTGGTTGAGTCTGAAACCATTTAACGTGAAAGCACGTATCGCTCTTCTCAACGAGCAGCGGGTGCTGCTGTGGGCCCCTGCTCGTTCCAAAAGCATTTGCGGGCGGATCCGTCTCGTTTGTGACATTTAAAAAAAAAAGAAGCGACAGGAGAAATTTTGTTTGTACTTTTTTTCCTTTTCATGTTTTTTTTTACTCACTTTTTGAAAATGCATCATGGCCAATCATGCAAATTTGCCGATTACGCCAAGCCACCACTGCCACGAATAGATTGCATTCCCGTGGGAAGAACTGCTTTTGATTGGCAGTAGCAGACGTAACATTTATTGTTTATTATTTTGCACTGCATCAAACTGAAATGTTTGTCAGGTTTTGTCCCTCATTGAATAACAAGCCTTTGAGTCCAGTGACTCCCGTATGTTTTCAAAGCGCAGCGAGGCTTACTGTCTTCCAAATAACGTCATTTCCTCGTCTAAAAAGAGGCTAGAAGCGCAAAACAAAAGGAAAAGACGGTGGCGAAAGGACAGCAAACAAACTTTGAAGTAGAAAATGGTTGTTCCTCGCTGAAAGGTTCCAAGTGAGCGACTGCCGTCCTTGACTGCGTCGCCACATCATTCAGCACACACAAAACAAGCTTTTTTTTTTTTTATTATGCTGCACGATCACAGGAAGAAGGCTGACGACTGATGGCTTTTGTCCACGTGAATGACGCTCAGAAAGGCCACCCAATTGTCAGACACGTGCCGCTGTTTGTGAAGCATAGATAGGCCCGAGCGGAGATCAGTATCCATTAGACGCACGCTAATGTCAACTCACAGCAGACAAACACAAGCTGGGCAGCTCTACATGTCTATGTTTGGATGGCAGCACTGCTTTCTGTCTACATGTACATGAACATAAAAAGACATGAAAAGAAAAGCGAAAGAAGTGTGTTCAGGATTGTGGATGATGGGCAAAATTCTTCTCAAAAGAAGCAAAAAACTTACCACTTCCACACGGAATGGGAGGAGAACTTTTTCCCACTCTATCATGTGGGACATGCCATGGCAGTGTTAAGGTAATGCCTTTTAAGCTAATGTGATGTGTCACCACTGCCCCCTAGTGACCACAATACTACATATCACTTGTGTTTACATACGGTTTGACTAATAATACACCAAACAGCCATCTTTTAATAACGAATTCATTTCTGAACAATGGCGATATAGCGATCATGTCTGTTGTGTCAGGCGGAGGCTCCGCGGCGGATGTTGTTTTCCAGCGGAAAAAAAAACAGCAGCACTCGACTCCCATTTGCAATTTCCTCCTCCAGCCAGCCCAATTGTCAAGTGCTAAAATGGCCCCCTCGTGCCCTCCCCTGCCTATTTCATCCCACCTGATGAGACGCCTCATTTGCTCTTTGGCTTCACAGCAGGGACACGTCATCATCATCATCATCGTCATTATAAATCTGAGTCCATTCTCAAAAGGCAGTAATCACGCCGACGCTTTGATGCTTTGACTAGCGAGGTGAAAACCTGGGCTCTCACGCACCGTGTACAGACCCCCGCCCCCCTCCCGCGCTGCCTGCTGGCTCACACTGGCTGTGCTATTGATTAGCATTCAGCTTCTCGTGGGCAGGAAGCCCAAGGCTCACTTTGCAAAACTTGCTAAAGGTCACGTCCACGTAGCGTCCACGTAAAGGACGCCGCTTTCCATGCAAAACCTTCCTCGGTTACAAATGGAACATCCAATTTCATTATGATCGCTCACTGTTCATGTGGGATGCCCCCCCCCCCCCCTCCCCCGTGAAGGATGCATTTTCATTGTGATGTCATTATGCAAATGAGATTTGAGGATCGCCAGACTCCTCTGATAGTATCAGTACCATCTTTTATGTCGCAACACGTTATTCCAGTCTAATGTGCTTTTTAAAAAAACAAAACAAATTCCAACAAGAATAAAAATCAGCCCTTGGCAAGATATTATATGCCCCCCCGCCCCATCGGTGATTTACATACGCTTACTAACAGAACTGAATGACATTATCTTTCATTTGTAACATAACGTGTCACTCAGTTGACATGCTTGACAAATTACGATACAAAAATACAAATCCTGTAAATATGTAAATACAGTAGGTGAATAAATAATAATAATAGTAACGTAATACATTATAAATGCAGCAATCAACATCAAACAATTTATTAAATATAACAAAACCCGTTCCAGGATGCTCGTTGACCTCTGAATTGTACAACGGAGTATTCGGGCCGCATTGAAAAAAAAACAGTCGGAGATTTCGAGAATAAAGTCGTACGTTTACAAGAATAAAGTCGTAAATTTACGATTTTATTCTAGCAAATTTACAACTTTATTCTCATAAATTTATAACTTTTTCCTCTTAATTTGCAACTTTTTTCTCATAAATTTACGACTTTATTCTTGTAAATGTGCGACTTTATTCTCAAAATCTCTGAGTGTTTTATTTCTGATTGGCCCTAACACTCTTTCATACAATTCAGAGGTCAACCAGCGTCCTGGAACGGGTTTTGTTATATTTAATACATTGTTTGATTTTGATTGCTGTATTTATGATGTATTACTTTATTGTTATGATGATGATTTATTAGCCTATTTACAGGATTTTTATTTTTATTTTTATTTAGAAAAAAAGTGATACATTTACAAGAAAAAAGTCATAATACTACCTTTGCACAAGGCCAAAGGTCACATAAGTCCTCCTATAATAAGTCCCCCACTTTCATGGCTGTCTCAATGCCTGTTATGATAGTGTCGTCAAATAATCTGAGATTTGGAGAATACATTTGAAAATCAAATAGAATTAAATCATAAATTTACGAGAAAAAAGTTGTAAGTTCACAAGAGTAAAGTCAGACATTTTAGAGAAAAAAAGTCATATTATTAAGAGAAATAAAGTAATACATTTACAAGAAAAAAAGTCGGCAATTTACAACAATAAAGTCGGAAATTGACAAGAATAAAGACGTAAGAATAAAGTCGGAATTTTTTTTAGAAAAAAGTCATAATATTATGAGAATAAAGTCATAAATTTACTAGAAAAAAAGTTGTACATTTACAAGAATAATGCCATAAATTTACGAGAATAAAGATGTACCTTTAGGACTTTATTCTCGTAAAAAGTCACACATTTCCAAGAAAAACAGTCATAAATTTGTAATTTTACGAGAAAAAGTCCCCCATTTTCACAGCTGTCTCAGGCAATGCCTGTTACAAGGGAGTATTAAAATAATCTGAGATTTTTGTATTTGTATTATTTGTATTGTGAATTATGACCTTTTTTCTCGTAAACGTATGATTTTTTTGTAAATTTACGACTTTTTTTCTCGTAAATTTACAATTTTTTTCTCGTTAATTTACAACATTTTTCTTGTAAATTTTTGACTTTATTCTTGTAAATTTGCAGCTTCTTTTCTCGTACAGTTATGACGTTATTTTCATAATTTCACAACTTTTTTCTCGTCAATTTATGACTTTTTATCTTCTAAATTCACAACGTTTTTTTTCTTGAAATCTGATTTTTTTTTCCATGTTTTAAAAAAAGTGTTCTTGAGGGAATTCCTAGAAATGTAAATAAATCACCACATTTTCAGAACTTTTTGAAGTCCATTTCAAACGCTACAAAAATGGCCGTACAAGTGTAAAAATAAGTTAACCACTTTGATGTAATATTAGGGTTTCTTTTGGCCGCACTTCATTCATAAAAGATGTGCCACCGTCGTGGATGACGTTGGGTGAAAAGTCACCTCGCCAGGGCTCACTTCAGGAAGCATCAAAGGATGATTTTGTGACTTTTCCTTGGCTTTTTAAAAAATTAAAATTAAATAAAATTTCGTAATTATTATTTTTTAAATTTTTTTAACGTATTAATTTGTAGTATACATAATTACATATCAAGAATATATAATATGTAATTTAATAATTATATAACATAAAGTACAATGTATATTAATATATATATATATATAATGTTTTAATTTATTATTTTTTATTCTTTATTTTTTATTTAATTTAATTCTTTTTTTATTGAATTTTTGTTTGTCTTTTACACTTGCATGCCAGTTATAAATGGCAGCATTTGCTTCAAAGCATTGTACTGTACAGTTAATAAAGGTTTTATGATCAGGTTTTGTTTTGTATATATGCAAAACAGACCTCATCCTCTTTGAAATTACTGACTGCCCCCCCCCCTGTGCTGTCGTGCAGCCATGCCCTTCATCATCTCCATGCTGCTGGCCAGCCTGAACAGCTGCTGCAACCCGTGGATCTACATGTGCTTCGCGGGCCACCTCTTCCATGACCTGCGGCAGAACTTCCTGTGCTGTTCGGCGCGTTACCTCAAGTCGTCGCGCTGCCGCTGCGAGCGCGACTTTGACTCCAGCCACAAGAGCAACTCGTCCACCTTTGCCGTCAAGAGCACCAGCAGCCAGAGGAGCATCACGCAGACGTCCACCACGTGATCTCACCTGCAGGCACCCGTCACGCTGGAATTAGACTGAATGTAGAGAATATTTTCAAGACGACTGTGGACCAACCGTCATTTTTATTGCTTTATTTTGGGTGTACATGCTGTGTATATTAAGGCCACACTGCCCTGTCTGCGCCTGATCTCGGAAGCTAAGCAGGGTCGGGCCTGGTTAGTACTTGGATGGGAGATCGCCTGGGAATACCAGGTGCTGTGAGCTTGCCCCCGCGACCCTAAAGAGGAGAAGCGGTATAGAAAATGGATGGATGGATGCTGTGTATATACGGCCACAACATTAGGTACAGCTGCAAAATAAAAGAATCTGCATTGCAGGAGCAGACGGCCCACTCTGTTGTACTTGTAAATGTGCTTTGTAGCGTCCATGTGAAGATATTTACTGTACACTGTACATATCGACAACGTCGATGTCAAGTCTGTCACCGGTAAAGAAAATGAAGATAATAAAGTGCATCTCAGGTTGTTTTACCTGTGCAGAACCCCCCCCTCCCCACTAAGTCCCCATCACATTTTTTACTCAATCTTAACCCAAAACCTCCTCAGTTTAATTACAAACCTTGGTCACACTTTACAATAATTTTGACTAGTTTCTGAGGAACTAATGAGGAACTAATGACTAAGGTGCATACATTTAGACTAGTTTCTGAGGAACTAATGAGGAACTAATGACTAAGGCGCATACATTTAGACTAGTTACTGAGGAACTAATGAGGAACTAATGACTAAGGTGCATACATTTAGACTAGTTTCTGAGGAACTAATGAGGAACTAATGACTAAGGCGCATACATTTAGACTAGTTACTGAGGAACTAATGAGGAACTAATGACTAAGGCGCATACATTTAGACTAGTTTCTGAGGAACTGATGAAGAACTAATGAGTAACTGATGAGTAGAGTAGTTACTGAGGAACTAATGCACATAAATGTTGAGTAGTTACTGAGGAACTAATGAAGAACTAATGAGGAACTAATGAGTAGAGTAGTCACTGAGGAACCAAGGCATATAAATTTAGAGCAGTTACTGAGGAACTAATGTAGAACTAATGAGGAACTAATGTGTAGAGTAGTTACTAAGGAACTAATGCGCATAAATGTTGAGTAGTTACTGAGGAACTAATGAAGAACTAATGGGGAACTAATGTGTAGAGTAGTTACTGAAGAACTAATGAGGAACTAATGTGTAGAGTAGTTACGGAGGATGGGGCCTTTTTGGCTCATGGGACTCCGGAAGCAGCTGACAGGTATCGGCAGGCCAAGCGGTCTGCAGTTCTGGCAGTCGCTGAGGCAAAAACTCGGACATGGGAGGAGTTTGGAGAACTGTGGAGACCGACTTCTGAACGGCTTTGAAGACATTCTGGACCACCATTCGGCGTCTCAGGAGGGGGAAGCAGTGCACAGTCAACACCGTGTATGGTGGGGATGGTGGGGATGGTGTGCTGATGACCTCGACTCGGGATGTTGTGGATCGGTGGAAAGAATACTTGGAAGACCTCCTCAATCCCACCGACACGCCTTCCTATGAGGAAGCAGAGCCTGAGAACTCCACGGTGGGCTCTCCTATCTCTGGGGCTGAGGTTGCTCAGTTTGTCAAAAAGCTCCTCGGTGGCAGGGCCCCGGGGGTGGATGAGAAAAACTAGAGAAGCACTCGGAGAGCGCAGACCTCCGCCAAGCGCCTTAGTTCCCCCATATTGTGATGTACAGCATAAATATCAGTCCTACATTTATTTGATCTCCATATTTAGATTCCTTGACCATGAAAACATAGCATTAGCATTTGGATTCATCATGAAATCAATATTAGTTCAGCAGTTATTCACAAAAATGGAATATTCTGTAATGGTGGTTTTCGTCTGGAAAATGTAATCAGTTCTTCCATATCCCGTTTCCGACGTATTCCTGAGAATTTCATCCAAATCCATTCACAACTTTTCAAGTTATTTTGAACACAAACACACAAACAGATAAACGCTTGCACTTTGCGTTGCGCTTGGCGGAGGTATTAACGTTTTTTTTTTTTATTATTTAAATTTTATGCTACTAAAATGATTATTACATATATAATTTTCCCTCTTAATATCACAAGGTTATTCTCGTAAAATTCCCACTTAGTTCTCATGAGAGTGTGACTTTTTTGTCTTTAATATTTTCACTTTCTTTTTTTGCATTTCTTCTGTTTTTTTTTTTTTAATTATCCAAACTTTATTCTAGTCAACTTTCTCCTCGGAATTATGACTTTATTCCCATAATAATTTGACTTTATTCCCGTAATATTATAACTTTTTCCTCAGCCTCATTTTCAAAAATGACCTTTTTATTCGTCTCATTAGGACTTTTCCTTTAATATTTCAACTCTATGCTACCAAACTGGAGTTACTTTCCTTCATAATATTACAAGTTTATTCTCATAAAATTACATTTTATTCTGTTTCTGCTGATGTTGTTTTTTTGTTTTTTTTTCCAACAATTTCAACTTTCTTGTATTAAACTTTGCTGTCGTAATTATGAATTTATTCCCATAACATTAGGACTTTTTTCCCCAACCTAAGTTTTAAAAAATTACAACTTTATTCTTGGTTTGTTTTTGTTTCTCATAATATTCCAACTTAAAAAAAAAATTAAATATTTTTCTTTAATATTTCAACTTTATGCAGTTAAAATTATGTTTTTTTTGTCATAATAACTTTAGAATACGACTTTTTTTCTTAATATTTTGAATTTATTCTCGTAAATTTACAGCTTTTTTAAATTTCTGCTGTTTTGTTATTTTAATTTTCAAACTATTTCTTTAAACCTTTGTCCTACAATTAGGACTTTTTCCTCAACCTAATTTTGCAAAAATGACAGCTTTAGTCTTTGTTTCTCATAATAGGCCACTTTAAAAAGAAAAAGTACTTTTTCTTTAATATTTAAACTTTATGCTACTAAAATAAATGATTATTTTCTATATCATGTTTCTTCATAATATAATAATATAACATATAATATTCTCATAAAATTCCCACTTTTTTTTGTTAATATTTAGAATTTTTTTCTCGTAAAATTACAGCTCTTTTTTTTTCCATTTCTGCCTTTGTTTTTTTTCATTTTAATTTAACAAATATTTTAACTTTCTTCTTCTTATAATTATGACTTTATTCGCATAATATTTTGACTTTTCCTCAATCAAATAATTTTTTTTTAAATATTTAAACTTTATTCTTTATGTTTTTTGTCATAATATTACAACTTTATTCTCATAAAATTGCAATTTTTTCTCATTAGAATACAACTTTTTTCTTTATTATTTTCACTTTTTCACTTTCTCTGAAAATTACAGCTGTAATTTCTATTCAAACTTTCTTTTTGTAAATTTTCATTCTACTAAATTTTTAGTTTATTCTCTAACACTTTTTCCTGCAACCTAATTTTCCAAAAATTACAATTTTATTTTTTGTTTTGTTTGTTTCTCATGATATTACTGTTTTTTTTTTTAAACATCTTTTTTCTTTAACAGTTCAACTTTATGCCGCTAAAATCATTTTTCCTCCTAATATTAACAGGTTATTCCTGTAAAACACAGGTGTCAAACACGAGGCCCGGGGGCCAGATGTGGCCCGCCACATCATTCTATGCGGCCCGTGAAACCCTTGGAATAATGCATGTGATTAATGCACTTGACCTCTGCCCTTCTAAATGTATTTGATCTGTCATTTTGACAGAAAGATTGCACTGCATGCGGTTCTTGTAAACGTCAGTATTATGCAAACATGCTGCAAGATATTCCAAGCACTTTTCAAAAACACATACTTGAATGTCTGCTTGTCACCATGACATTCTCACTTCACTTCTCATTTCGAAGCAAGTTATCCATCAATTTGTTAGTAAAAATATAATAATCTAATGCATGGGCAACTGTAATAATAATATGAGGTTATATTCATATTTTGATTCATAAAAACTGCCAGTTACAAGTGGCCCTCTGAGGGCAGCCGTAACTGCGATGTGGCCCTCAATGAAAATGAGTTTGACACCCCTGCTGTAAAATTACAACTTTTTCTCATTAGATTACAGCATTTTTGTCTAATATTTCCACTTAATTCTTGTAAAATTACTGCAGACTTTTCCATTTTTTTGTAGTTTTCTTGTTAAATTCAATTTTTTAAATGTGCCGCGGGCCGATAATAACAGAAACGCGGGTCGAAAATGGCCCCTAGGCTTCACGTTGGACCCCCTTGCCTTAATACCATCAATTCTGGAATGCAGTAATATTCTGCAGTAATATTTCACGTCTGCGAGCGGCCTGCTAATGCTTCATTCTGGATTCACCCTTAATCACGCCACTCGATCATGGCAGCCATTTAGCAGGAGCGCTTTGAATACGAAGGGAAAATGGCTCGTTAAAGGGCAGTTTCCTGTATTTGTCTCATTTAATAATCAGCTAACAAATGTGGCTAAATAATTGTCTCAGAAGGCAACTGCTGCAGAAATATAAAATGATCACTGACTGATCTGTAGGAATCTACACTCTTCGTACACTCTCAAAATAGTTCAAACCTTCGTTTGAATTTTAACACAAGAACACACACAAGAAATGACTAAGTCGCTCCCGCATATTTCACTCCTGTGGCCGCGCCTTTTCGTCCTGGCGCCGTCCCGCTGTACTGTGGCGTTTTTGTATTGTTGTTGCTGCAGACGAACCGGTGATTCATTTACAAGCTAGCAAGCAAGCGAGCTAGCGGTATAGACAGATGAGAGAGGGAAGCCATAGACGCTCAACTTCCCGCAGTTCCTCTTAAAGTACCAGGCTCGGCCTGTAACAGCGTTCATACGCTGTAATTAAAAAAAAGACGCACCAAAAAAAATCTGCGAAAAAGCAAATCCGCGTTAGAGCGAGCGAGCACTTTACTGCAGTACAAGCTAAGGACGAGGACGAGGGAAACTGAGTGATTTATTGATTATTGACTGGGAGTTATTATGTAGCATATACAGTATATCTGAATCAATGTTTTCATTTTAAATCTCTTCATCATTTTGCATCATTCATTAGGGTCGCAGGAGAATGCTGGAGCCTATCCCAGCTGACTTTGGGCGAGAGGCGGGATTCACAATCACAGAATTGTATTGCTTACAAAAATATTTTTACGTATATCGTATATTTGAATGGGATTATTTCTGTTCATTTGACATTTTTAGGTATTAATTATTATTATTATAAATAATTGAATATAGCATACAGTATATGTTAATTATTATATTAAATGATTGCATGGAATGACATTATAATGAATGAAATAATTGGTTCCTATATGTAAAACTAAGACTGTGACAACAGCACGAAATGAATACAGCGCCACCATCCACCAGTATGGGCCTGGACTTTGTTTTCCAGAGAGAAAATGATGAATTAACTTGAGGTTGTGCAACACAAATATTTCCATTAGCACTCGGTAAGGTCAACAAATCTCACCTTTATGCATTCCCGCATAGTATCAGCATTTGGGAACAAATATGAGGTGAAAAAAGGACCCAATCCAGTATCGTAGTCTGTCTGTGCAGCGTAGGGCAAAGTTAGGTGGTGCGTTCGAGGACCGTCAAACAAAGCGGAACGGGTTGTTGCTGTAAAAACAATGGGATTTGTAACTGTAAATTAATTTTTCAATAAAATAATGGCCCACATTTCCAAATTGATGTCCATCCATCCATCCATTTGCTATACCGCTTATTTACATAAAAATTCAACATAGTTATTTACGCATTTGTTTCTTTTACGTATTTATTTTTTAATAATAGCACCTGAAAGGTTCCTGCCATTCATACCTATGGACAATTTAGAGTCGCCAGCGAACCTAACATGCATGTTGTTGGAATGTGGGAGGAAACAAACCGCACACAGACAATTTCCGATACTTATTGACATAAATTATGTTTATTTCTTTATTTTACTAAAACTAAAACGTTTTTGGTTTTTGTCGACTAAATCTGGACTAAAACTATCACATCTAGAATTGACTAAAATGGGACTAAAACAAGAAGCGTTTCCGTTCAAAAGACTAGGACTACAAATAAAATGGCTGCCAAAAACAACACTGCTGTATTTTCCAGGACACTCAAATGAGCACATGAACTCAACATGACCTCCAATTTACTCCTTCATTTCATTTCATTTCATTTCAGATCCAGTTAGTCACTCTTGTAATCTGATAACAACTAGAATAACAACAGCATAAACAATAATAATAATATCAAATAATATAAACGATTATAATAAATATAATAGTAATAGTAATTTTATTAATAGTCGTAATAATAAGCCTCGCATGGCACTCGGCACCTGCGCAGTTTGTATCTCATCATTTCAACTTTCCTATCTCATAATGAGGACTTTTCTGTCTCATAATTATGATATAAAAAAATCATAATTATGAGACTTTTTATCTCATAGACTTTTTATCATAGACTTTTTATCTCATAATTGACTTTTTTATCTGATCATGATGACTTTTCTGTTTCATAATTATTATTTTCTCATTTCATAATTATGTCTTTTTATCTCATAACTATGATTTGTTATGTCAAAATTGTCTTTTATCTCATAATCATGTATTTTTATTTCATAATAATGATTTTTTAATTTCATAATTATGTATTTTTTATCTCAGAATCATGACTTATCAATCATGACTTACTGATTCATATGAATCATGACTTACTGTATCTCTTAATTGACTTTTTATTTCATAATTATGACTTTTTATGTCATGATTTGCTTTTGGTCTCATGATTATGACTTTTTATCTCATAATTGACTTTTCATCTCATAATTTTGACTTTTTATCTCGTAATGTCGATTTTTTTAACATCAGAATTTATTCTTTCAGTCTCATAATTGACTGTTTTATCACACAATTCTTACTTTTCAAATTCACAATTTCGACTTTTTAATCTCATAATTTCGCCTTTTTGTCTTGTAATTCTGAGTTACCATTGCGATATTTTTTTTCCTTTTAGTGGCGGAAACAGGCTTCCATATCATAAATGAATAATTAGAAATAAGAATAATAATAACAGACAATCTTCAGAGGCACAACAGCAGCCTCTAGTGGGCGGTGTGCTTTGAAAGACGTACTGCATATTTCCATGTTGTATGCGTTTAATCATCATACACGTGCTGCATTAGACAAGCCAAACCCGCAGGGATGCTTCAGCACTGCCCTTCACTGCAGCTGCTTGCTGTACTGGATTGTACACGTCAGTGGTTTTTATCCCCCGTCTCACTTTATTAGTGGAAGTGGTGTTTACTACAGCTCCAAAAAGTGTCAAGTAAAAAAAAAAAAGTGTTCCAATCTGTGATGAAGAGAAAGGAGGGGCGACACCTCATCGTTTTCCTTTCCAGCTGGCGACGAGGAGGGCCGTGAGGGTGGCGGAGCCGTCAGAGGAGCAGCTGTCACGGAGGCTCAGCGGGCCATTTACAGTATATACCACAATGACGTCATAAAAGCTGCAAGAAAAACACTGCTGCAATATGCATGCCAGGCCAGTAGACGGCGATGTAGTCACAGAAACAACGCTGACAAGACAGGAAGGAGAAGCGAGAGTGATGGAAGACACAGCACACACACAAAACAACAACAGCGCTCTTGTTGGGTCATGCCTTCAATTGTTTTGGGCTCCAAAACGCGTCCGTCGCGCAACACGACACCGCTTTTAGCAGTTCTCAGTTATGACGCCGTACAGTCGTCCCTCGTCTATCACGCTTAATTGGTCCCAGACCTGGCTGTGACTAGTCAATTTCTTCACACTTAGCCTTAGCCTCTCCAATTTACATGTTCTACACTTCAGAAAGTGTTTCAAACGGAAAGGGGAAGAAGCGCAAAGAAGCCAAAAACGTACCACTTCCACACAGAATGAGAGGCTCAGTAGCCAGTCTCCATGCAGTGTGAAAGGTAATGTAATCCAACCTCAAGTCACATGACATCACTGATGCCTGGTGACCACAATACTACATTGAACTTGTCTTTCCATATTTTTGGACTAACAATAGGCCACAAACAGCCATCATTTTCAAATTAATTATATTTTGAATAGCGAGGGAGGACTGTAATCAAGATGTAAACCACCTGTCAGCAGGATACCGTGCAGAAAAGTTAAAAAAAAAATGTTAATCCTCACCGTCCAGTGAAAGAGCAGCAAAATATTGCCTCGTATGTTCAAAAAGCTTTTTTATATTTTTTTTTCCTGGTTATTTCTAAGCATTGAGGGATTTTCTGCGGTTTTCAAAGTGTGGCTTAGTGAGCTTTCCCTGGGTCCCCTCCTAATCCCCCCAAAAAACGGATTTTTCCGCCAC
The DNA here is from genome assembly GCF_027744805.1 of Dunckerocampus dactyliophorus. Lineage (NCBI taxonomy): Eukaryota > Metazoa > Chordata > Actinopteri > Syngnathiformes > Syngnathidae > Dunckerocampus > Dunckerocampus dactyliophorus. The sequence goes on from NC_072826.1 coordinate 29,088,481, forward strand.
ATATTTTGTGGAGTTTTCTTCTCAGCCCAGACTCTCTTTACTCTCTTGCAGTAGGAACTAAGAAAAAAACTATTTCTTTGCTTTTAACATTACTGAAGTTAGCTTAGCAGGTTTCTTTTGGAAATGTTTTATGTTTCACGCTGCTGCGCCTAACCGTGAATCAGTGGTGTCCAAACTTTTCCCAGCGAGGGCCACATCGTGAAAAAGAAGCATGCAACTTTGCCACTTTGATAGTTTGTATAGCAACAAATGGAGATATGATGGCAAGTTAGCGTGTATGTTCAAGAAAAAACTGCATCTGAGCTTTGTCGTATCGGTGAAAAAGCCTGTTATTAATATCAACTTCACTCTTTGCTCTTTTTTTCCCATTTTTGCTGTTGTTTTTTTTCAAATATTTCAACTGTCTTTTTTACAACGGAGTATTACGGCCACGTTGAAAAAATAATCTGAGATTTCGAGGATGAAATTGTAAATTTAAAGAAGTCGCAAATTTACGACTTTATTCTTGAGACTAAAGTTGTAAATGTATGACTTCATGTCTCGGAAATTTACAACTTTATTCTCGTAAGTTTAAAAAAGTTGAAAATGTACAACTTTTTTCTTGTAAATTTACGACTTTATTCTTGTAAATTTGTAAAAGTTGCAAATTTATGACTTTTTTCTAGTAAATTTACGACTTTTTGCTTCTAAATTTATGACTTTATTATCGTAAATTTAAACAAGTTGCAAATTTCCAACCTTTTTTTTCGTAAATTTGTGGCTTTTTTCTCCTAAATGTATGACTTTATTCTCGTACATTTACAAAAGTTGCAAATTTATGACTTTTCAAAATGTACGAGAATAAAGCTGCAAATTTACAACTTGTAAATTTACGATTTTATTCTCATAAATGTAAAAAAGTCAGAAATTTAGAAAAATAAAGTCCTAAATGTAAGATTTTTTTTCTCGTATGTTTACGACTTTATTCTCGTAAATATACAACTTTTTTCTCATAAATTTATGACTTTTTTCTACTAAATGTATGAATTTATTCTCGTAAATTTTGTTGCAAATTTACTACTTTTTTCCCGTAAATTTACGACTTTTAAAAAATTTACGAAATGTAAATGTATAACTTTATTAAGGTACATTTTTAAAAGTTGTAAATTTACAAGAATAAAGTCGAAAATTTATAACTTTTTTGTCATGCTTTTACGACTTTATTCTCAAAATCTCAGATTATTATATTTTTATGTATATTAATAATTTCAAGAATAAAGTCATAAACACCCGAGAATAAGTTTACGTTATATACGTTTTATATACGTTTAGGACTTTTTTTTCTTGTAAATTTACGACTTTATTCTCATAAATTTACGAATTTATTCTCGTAAATTTTGGATTTTATTCTCGAAATCTCAGATTATAAATTTTTAATGTGTATGTGTATAATTTGAAGAATAAAGTCAGATATTTACAGGAATTCGAACTTTTTCCTCCACCTAATTTTCCAAAATTTGTTTCCCATAATATTACGATTTGAAAAATCTTTTTTTCTTGTAGATATTTCATATTATATTTCATTTTTCAACATTTTCCTTTTAATATTTGTACTTTATTCTTGTAAAATTACTGCAGATTTTTCTATTTATGCAGTTTTTTTTTGTTGTTAAATTATATTTTCAGAATGTGCCTTAGGCCAATAAAAAAAAAAAAACAGAAATGACCCCCCGGGCTGCACTTGGGCACCCCTGCCATAAATCAGAAATGATCAGACTTCCAACACCCCCTGGGGTAAAGGCGTATTATTTCCTTTAAGTCCATTCATTGAAAATCAACATCAGCAAGTGAACTTTTTGTATCAAATCCTGCTAATATCACGAGGCTGCTTGAGGACAGGAGCATGGCGAGGAGCAAGCGAGGCGCCAAGTGGAACATTTGTTGTAGAAAAAGATACCAGAGCTCATCCGACGATACCAGTTAACAGCAGTGAGTTTTTAGACTTCCTTGCGCAGTGCCACGCGCACGTTGCTGAAAATCTTGCCCAGGGCTTCGAAGAAAGGATCGCAGAAGGTCTGAATGCAGAGCGAGTAGATGCGGCTGACGCACTGCGACTCGATGAGGCAGCTCTTGATGCAGGGGACCACCGCCCAGATGTGGCAGAAGGAGATGCAGGCGAACAGGAAGCCCCACAGCAGAGCCACGGGGATGCCGAAGATGGCCGACAGGATGCGGTAGCACCAGTACTTGGACACGGTGAAGGTGGTGTAGCTCAGCTTCCAGACGCCATCCAGGCTGTGGGTACCGTCGGGCTCCGCTATCACGTCCTCAAACTCCACCTGGAAGAAATGCGGCGATTCAAGTCATCACATCAGTGCTGGGCTTCAAGTTGAAAGACTTAAATCAACGTAAATGGATCGGGAGTTGTGCGATACGACAAACCAAGGTGATGTAGCTCATGACAGACACTGTCTTTTGGGTCACTGCCCCTCCCCTCCAGTTTGCACTGATACGTCTTTCATGTTTTTTTGCGTGAGAGGCAAGAAGAGGTGATGACGCAACTCTCCACTAATGGATTTCACTTCAGAGCAATTTTAAGCCATGAAAACAGACACAAGGTGGCAGAAGTGCGTTTGATAAGAAATCGGCAAAGATCATGTGGGCGGACAAATCACACAATGACAGGAAGGAGGAAGTGAGAGAGCGTGGAGGAGTGTAGCGTGCAGAAGGTTACACATTGTAGGGAAATTTGAACGCATGCACACACACGCACGCACGGTCGCACGTACACGCACACGCGCGCACACACATAGTTCAGTTCCAAATGTGAAAATTATAAATCGTTGATGGTGTTATATTTGTAAATAAATAGTTATTTTGATGTAAAACAACCCCTTTTTTGTGTTGTTTTTTGGTATAGTTGTTGAGATACGCCTCTGCATTTGGGGTTCAAACTTACACAATAACAGCCCGTTTCACTATGTAGCACGCTACTCTGAGACAATGGTCCCCAACCTGCGTTTATTTGGTAGAAAGAAAAAATAATTTCCATTATTTCTTGTTTTTTTTATGTTTTATTTTGAAAAGTGGCCGGATTCTCTCTGTTACATCCGTCTAACTTGACACATGTCCATTGTGGGTGTGCTAACTTTATCTAATGCCGCACAGATAGACTACTACTGTATTTTTAGCATTTTTCTTTCACCTCATATTTGGTGTCAAATGCTGATACTATGTGGGAATGCATGAAGGTAAGTTTTGATGACTTATTGGTTGCTAATGTGCACTTTTGTCTCAAGTGAATTCATGCTAGCGCACTTCCTCTTACCACACACGTCAAACAGCCATGTAATCATCTCTCTGGAAAAACTTGGCTGGAACTTGAACTGGTGGATGGTGGGTCAGCATTCATTTTGTGCTTACATAATACATACATACATAATAAATACTAAAAAAGATAAATTAGATCGCTATAAGGGACCACTGCTCTTTTGCATTACAAAGCTGAAGTATGGTGGCCCTGAAGCAGGGGTGGGCAAACCTTTTGACTCACGGGCCACATTGGGTTAAAAAATTTGGCGGAGGGGCCCTCTGTATAGTGGCATCAAACAGAACGACATACTTGCTCACGGTGCAACGAAACAAAACCACAACACATCCACAGCACATAAATCATTTACTGCTAGCACAGCAACTAAGCTAAACATAACACGTAACTTAACACTGCTATTTCCAAATGCCCTCAAGGCATGCTGGGTAGTCCAGCTACAACAACAATATGAACTAGGAACAATAAAACATTGGATCTCAAGAGCATGTGACTGCAACTCCTCCTTGTTTACTTCTCTGACGACCTCCTCAAGATATTTTGCAATCAAGCATGCGACAAAATGCGACAAACACGGCAAAATGTTGGGAGAAAGAGTACCACAAGCTACCCAGCATGCCTTGCGGCGGGAATATATGGGTGTTTTTTTGGCATAAATATTTATTTGCTTGTCCACATGATGCAGTAGGTAGTTTACTTTGTGCGTGTGCTATATACTGCATGGGACTATTTTATCGCTGCAAGTCATGTCGCTGGTTACAGTTTCCATGTTAAAGGTTTAAAAAAAGGAATTTGGAAATGCCTGGTGGGCCGGACGCTTGAAGGGCCCACCCCTGCCCTAAAGGCTCAAAAATAGAGTCCGCCATTTGGCTACCTCAGGGATCCATGGTGGGTTTTTTATAAGAACAGACGCTGACTTTGATAAATGGTGGCCCTCAAGCGTCAAAAAGGCTCAATACTGGACTGGAAGCGAATGTGACAGTTGATTATTTATACTGTAGAGGTCTATTTGACATGTGCGACATGTGCAGCCGGTCATTACAGCTATAAATATATGTAGATCATGTGCTTTATTTACACTATTACTAAAAGCGGCAGTGTGCGCATGCAATACATGCAGTACTGGTGGACGCGGGGGGGTTTTTTTTAGTCAAGTGCAGAGGGGACCAGGCATCAGAAGTAAGTAAGGTGTTGATTACAGGACAGGCCTTCATTTGTACACAAATATGAATATTAGATTATTTTAAAAGGAGATAAATACTGATGTGTGATTAAAGACATATTGCAAATAAGTCATGATGAACTGAAGTTTAAAACGAAATAGAGGAAATCTAGAGAAATAGGAATCCTGGGCAGGCTGTACAGAGGCAGAGTGGGTGGAACTAATGTCAAGGTGCAAAATCGCGACATCCGAGTGGCAGCTGGTAATCCTCCGCACTGAGAGACGACACGCTTCAGTGGGTGCTGCTGTTTTGGTTCGCAAACACACTCAAACGGGCTCAGAAGTTAGCACAATTAGGCGAGGTGCTTATTTGTTTGAGACACGGCGTCCATTAGAGAGGAGGCCACTATTTGAGCAGATTGACAGGAGTAAGGGACGTAAGAAGAGAATGGACAACAGCGTGACGTCGTGAAAGAGGACGCTAACGCTGCCATCTGCCAGCTGGTCTATCGGAAAATCTGTCTGCGTTCCCACAGCTGAGACTCAGCTACAGAATGTTAATGAACATTTCAGACAGGCAGGCGGACGCCCTGCACCTCTAAAAACATTCTCCTGTCATCCAAAGCGGTGTATGGGATCCGTTTGGGAAGCCAAGACGGGACGCTTGTATAAAGTGAGCCGTCTGAGCTCATCCTCGGAATAAATTGCTGCACATGAATTGTTTTCTACTTTGTCACAGCTCTGGAGGATTTCTGAAGGAGATGGGATTACACAACACGAGGGTTTAGGAAAACAAAAACAGGTTTTATTATTGCAGACAGGCATTCAGCGTCATGTACTCTTCATAGTGGGATATTAAATTACTCCCATGAATGTTCTGAACCCCTGTTTCCGTGCCAGTGTTGTATTCAGAAGAATGATAGCCTGAATGCAGCTCAACGTGCCATGTCGCTGATGCCATGTTCTTCTTCTTCAGACGGCAAACTAGTTGAGACCGAATGAACGGCGCCTCTGCTGGCTGCAGCCAAGTACTGCACTCCATTGTATGTACATCAGTTGCTTCAAGTGCCCAAGACACCAAAACACGTTAATCTTGTTATTTCCGCCGTGAAAAATAACATTGCAAGGCATATTTCCTGTGCTAGATGTGTGCCCGAATGTTTACAATTTTTTTTTTTTTTTTTTTTACAAATTTCGGCACTACTTCGAGGTCTGGAGGAGGCGGAGCGAGTGACGTCAAATCCGGACAGTCCCACCTGGAACTTCTGCTTCAGTACAACGCATTCTCTGATATTATGCTCCTTTTCTGAGTGAATTTCTGCTGTTTTGTGATATATATTTTTAATATTATGTCCGCTTGTTGCGTTGAAGGCTTTTGCTGGAACACTCAAGGAGACGGACTAAGTTTGTTCACATTTCTAACACCCTTGACGCCATTCGCCTCGTCAGATGGTCGGCAAACTTCATGGGACAAATGTTTCCATTCTGCCCCGCAGATGGAAAAAAAAAGTCAAAAACCTACAAGACGTTGAACCGTGATAAAAGCCGGTTTAGTGTCAAAATCACCACTTCATTTCACAGCTGTTTATTTATCTATGACAGCAGCATGACAAAAATGTTTTATTAACTGAGGACTTTCATTTTGTTATTGTTTTTTAAAAACCTTTTTTTGGTGTCATGACAACTTTAAAGACACAATTAATCAACAACACACATGCTACCCAATCATCCCTGGTGCTATGTCTACTATATTGAATAATAACAGTGTAAATGTGACTATAGGGGGGTTATTTCATGTCTAGAGGCTGTTAAAAAACGTATTTAGAAGGTTGTAAACAATTTTTAATGTCCTATTTTCTCTTATTAAATCTACTATATTGGGTAATAGGAGTGTAAAAGTGACTATGGGGGTGTTATTTCATGTCTATGGGGCTCTGATAATGTTAAAAACCTTATTTATGTAACGGATGCCAGCCAGTGAGGCTGTGCGCGTGTACGTTGGTAAACCTCACTCCCGCTGCCTTAAGAGCTGCGCTGAACACGCGGCCGACAGTCCGGGCTTTTAGCCGTGTGGTCAGCGCTCTCGCTTCCCATTACAAAGGTGCTGTGTTCAGGCCCCGGTGCAGTGCGAAACAGGGCGGGTTACATTTAGAACAGGTTTTCTATGCTCTAACTACTAATATTGCTTTTGTGGAAATTCACTTATCACGGTTGGGTCTGGAAATAATTGGCACAAACGAGGGATTACTGCATTTGTTTATGTAAATGGATGGGCAGTTGTGCGATAGGACAAATACCGGTGATTTGGCTTGTTACCTACTCAGACTTTGACTTGTTTTGACTAAATATGGTGGCCCTCAAGGGCCAAAAAGGCTAAATACCGGACTCACTAACCCACCCTCCCCTACCTGTTTTAAAAGCCTGTCTTATCATTGTGGTGGCAAGCTATGAGGTCTAAACCATGGTACTTTTAGCGCTTCAAATTTTGCGGCGTCACTCTATCACGGTTTTTAAAAATACGTTAATTAAACAAACATTGCTGTTTCGTGGTCGCTTATTATTAGTCCAAAAAATATATAAGCCAATTTTATGTATTTTTGGCCTAAACGAAGCATAAAAATGGCTAAATGAAGTACAATACAAATATAAGGCATTCAGAAGACGCATTCAAAGGCGATGTGATGATATGTACCATTCTACGCTGCTCACTCAGTGTCAGTAATGTTACAGGAAGTACTGTATAGGAACAGGAAGTTAACAAGGAAGTCCCCCAATGCTAATGTGTAAGTCTGTATTATATCTTGTTTATGTCTTATTTTCTCTTATTATGCATACCATATTGAGTAATAGGAGTGTAAAGGTGACTATAGGGGTCTTATTTCATGTCTAGAGGGCTCTAACAATGTAAAAAAAATCATATTTAGAACAGGTTTTCTATGCTCCAACTACAAAAATATTCCATTGTAAAAATCGTAGTTAGGTCTGTTACCACATAACTGCCATAAACGAGGGATTATTGTGTTTGTTTATGTAAATGGATGGGCAGTCGTGTGATGCGAGAAAAAAAGGCGATGTGGCTTGTTACCTACGCAGACTTTGGCTTATTTCGGCCCAATATGGTGGCCCTCAAGGGCCAAAAAGGCTAAATACCAGACTCACTCCCCCACTCTCCACTCCCTCTTTTAAAACCTGTCTTACAGTGGTGTCACGAGACACTCAATTCACGACATGAGACGATATGTGAGATCTGATGTACAAGAACGAGATGAGATTTTAACATTACCTTGACGAAAAGCACGATGTAAAAGTATAAAAAATATATGACGATATATTGAAATCTGCAAATTTAATTTCAACTATATTACACGCTTCTGCACCCTGTGTGCATGCTAGCGGGCCCGCCTCCACCCATTTTTGGCAAATTAGGTTGTGGAAAAGTCATAATATTCTGAAAATTAAGTCATAATTACGATATACAAAATTTACTACAAGAGAGATGAAATAGTAGAAAAAAAACAGCAGAAATGGGGAAAAACTGCTGTAATTTTACAAAAATAAATTCAAAATATATATCAAAAAAGTTGTATTCTAACAAGAAAAAAAATTGCAATTTTATAAGAGAAAAATAGTAATATTATGACAACAAATAATGTTGTTTTAGTTGAACAGAATTGAAATATTAAAGAAAATAGACCATATTTCTTTAAAGTTGTAACATTGTGAGAAACAAACAACACAAAGAATAAAGTTGTAATTTTTGGAAAATTTGTTTTGGGAAAAATGAATAATATTATGACAATAAAGTCAAACTATTATGGAAATAAAGTCACTATGAGAAGAAAATTTTGTTGCATTGCATAGGATTTTTACAGTTAATTAACGGGCATTTTATTTGCTGTCACAAAAGTGCACACTATACGCTGGTAAAATAAGTGTAACAGGTAAAAAAAAAAACGGCATTTAAAAAATGAAAACAGAATTTGGAAAAAAATAAAACCAATTTTATACGGCGCCTAGTGACGGGGGTCTTACACAACCCTGAAGTGTGTGTGTGAATTTTGCAACGTCATCGAGACAGAGACTGTATGACCGACAAAAGGGTTGTGTTTATATTTTTGTTTTTATGGTTATTATTTTTGTTTCTTTAGTTTTATTTAATACTTGATATTTTCATTGACTGTATTTCTCTATTATTAATTGTTATTTATTTACTTATATACTGGGGGTGTCACGAGACACTCAGTTCACCAGATGAGACGATACACGAGATTGGATCTACAAGAGAACATTATGAAAAAATATATTTATATATGACAATACACTGCAATTTACTAATTAAATTTCTACTACGTTACCTTGCATTGCTCCTCACGAGGCTACACTCGTCTGCACTCTGTGTGTATGCTAGCAGCCCCGCCTCCACTCACCGAGACAAAGAGACTATATGACTGATAAAGGGGCTCACTCCGTTCACGCCGTTGTTCTATGGAACAAACGCGCCAAGGTGCTGAAACCAATGCACAGCGTGCACAGAGCGGAGGCGGTACACGAGGGCAATATATAATATATAAACATGGCAATATATTGAGGCCGGTAAAGAAATGATCAAGTTTATTTGTATTTATTGTGTGATTAATTGATTTATTTCTTATCATCCCAGGCTGAACGAGAAATCTCGTGAGATCTTGTGAGACCTCTACTGTCTTATCATCGTGGCGGCAAGCTATGAAGTCTAAACAACGGTACTTTTTTGCATTATTATGTTTATGTAAATGGATAGGCAAACATCTGACGCATCAGTTGCAATTTTTAACGCTACTGTACGGCAGTGAGTGAATATTATCTTTAAAAGACGGTTGCGCATGTCTGTTCATGATAACAGGCCCCACGTTTAAATCCAAACGGAGTGGTGCGGTCAGTAACGACATCGTCTGCTCGCGAGTGATGATTTATCACACTTGCTTGAGTCAAACAAAATCTAATCCCTGTGTATATTAGCTCTGTGCTAAAGGCCGAGCCATGCCTGCTAACAATCACAGAATAAACAGTTGTCATATCTTAATACAACATGATAGCTCTGGATATCATGATATTACGCCACGATTCCCAAAATAAACCCAGCGTTCCGGATAGGCAACAGGAATAGTTCCTGGTCTATTTAAGGAGTTTCTGTGCAGTTTTGCTATCTTTGCACACAACCGTTTTGCATGTAATGCACATGCAGTACCTTCACCACGTCTTCATTGATGTGCTTGGGGTCTCTGTTGATGAGATCAATCTCCTTGGTGTGGCTGTCCTTCACGATCTTCTCCTCGTTGGTGTTGTACTGGTACTGGTCCGCCATGCTTGGAGGGGCTGCAGGCAGGGGTCCTGGATGGTCAGACAGTGAGGGTGAGGGTGAGGCTTCAACGTGCACACTGCAGCAACAGCGGATCACCGTCTGAACCCCTGAATGCACGGCTGTGACGCTCCCATTGACATGCCAGGGGACAGCTGCTGGTAAAAATGGAGGGCTGACCTCTCACCCTGCACACACACACACACACACACACAATGTAGAGAAAGTATGCCTTAAAGGAGAGCCCACGCTTGTGTCACATTTCACATGGGCTTGCTGGAGGCCGACTGGGCAGGGTTTGCACGGTGGAACCAACTTCCACCACCGACACACAAACTCCCCCTCCTGCATGTGGAATGTTGTGCTTTGCTTTCATTCACTTAGCAAACGGAACAGCAGAGGAGGCCAAACATGACGCTCAGCAACTCATCACATTTATACAACCGAGTATTTAGGGCCACATTGGAAAAAAAAATATCTGAGATTTGGACAATAAAGTCGTAAATTTACGAGAATGAAGTCGTAAATTTAAGAGAAAAAAAGCAATAATATTACAAATAAATTTACGACTTTACTATCATAAATTTACAACTTTTTTCTCCTAAATTGAAGAGAAAAAAAGTGTTAATATTACGCCGGAAGTCGGATGTTTACAAGAAAAAAAGTCATGCATTCACAAGAATAAGGTCGTACATTTATGAGAACATTTTTTTTTATATTACGAATTTATTCTCGTAATATTACAATTTTTTTCTCATAAATATTGCATATTACTGTACAATTACAATATTACATACTGCAATTTTCTCATATGAATTGCCCCCCCAAATCACAACTTTATTCTCATAACATAAGTCTCTTTATGACGGAGTATGTTATTAGAGCCATAATAATCTGAGATTTGTAGAATAAAGTTGTAAATTTACAATAAAAAAAAGTTGTAAATCTACGAGAATAAAGTCATAAATTAGTGAGAAAAAAAGTTGGACATTTCCATGAAAAAAAGTTGGACATTCACGAGAATAAAGTTGTAAATTTACAAGAAAAAAAGTAATAAATTTATGAGAAAAAAGTTGTAAATTTACTAGAATAAATTTGGATATTTACAAGAAAAAAAAGTCGTACATTCACAAGAATAAAGTCGTAAATTCATGAGAAAACAAGTCGTATATTTACAAGGCACACAGAATATTGTGTTGTATGGTTTTTAAACATGGAACCTACCAAAAGAAACATGAGACTCCTGTCTTTCATCAGGAAAAAAACGTTTGTTTCTATCTGTCTCTGTTCTTTAGCAATCAGCAGTAGAACACAGGTAAGTTTCAGGAAAATGTCAGTTCCTGACTAAAAGAAAAAGCAGAAAAGCAACTTTTTGTGAAAAGATACATTTCAAGCATAACTTTCACTTTGACACAAATATTGTTGCTTTTGTGACAGCTCAAATATCTAAACAACTATACCACAACAAAAACAATATTAAAAAAGGTTGTTTTATATCAAAATAACAATTTATTTACAAATGTAACACCATGAACTATTTACAGTTTTCACATTTGGACCTAAACTGTGCGTGCGTGCGCTTGTGCTTGTAAAATTTCCCTACAATGCGTAACCTTCTGCTCGCTACACTCCTCCACGCTCGTCCATATCCTCCTTGCCGTCAAGTGTGTTTTTACATGTACATGATCCATGCAGATCCATGCTTATCAAGTGATCCCAAAGACGTATAAATACGCCTTTGGGCTCGGGCGTTCGGGTTTATAAAAACGTATACTGTAAGTACGTAAATAATGTTGAATGATTTAAGAGGAAAAATAATGTAATTTTATGTATATAAATTAAATATTACATAAAGACGTTATTTGTTTTAAGATGTAAGATTATGGAAAAACAAGCAAAACAACAAATGTTACATTTTTGGAAAGTTTGTTGCGAAAAATGTTATAACAATAAAATATTACAAAAATATGCGGGAATAACATCATAATCATGAGAAGGAAATTTACTAGAAGAACATGTCTCAATGGTTTGTGTGACCACAATGATAATAATAATAATAATAATAATAATAATAATAATATAATTTTTAGGCAAATCAGTATTTTGACCATATCATCATTTTTATGCACATTTTCCAACCCCAAGCTGGATAAACTTGAATGCCTATTGGGCTTAAGGTGATGTGCATGTGTGTACTGATGGCGGGTGTGATCAACACCCTTTATTAGGTGTGCACAATTATTTGGCAGCTTCTTTTCCTCTGGCAAAATGGGCCAGAAAAGAGGTGTAACAGACTCTAAAAAGTCAAGAACTGTAAAACAGCACAATTGTCGAAATTGCCAAGATATTAGAATGCAAATGCATGCAAATGAACTACCAAATATTTGAGAAAAAACAAGCGTGAAGCTCCCAGGAACCTTTCACCCTCCAGTGCTGTCATATTCCAGAAGTGTAACCCAGCTGGAGTATGACAGCAGTACGGTAGATGGTGTTCAGTGCTCAGAGACACGGCCAAGCAGTGGCGGTTCTGGCTTGATTGACGCCCTCGTCAGAAAGATGCTATGGTGCCCCAACCCCTAGTTTTTCTCTACAAAGACCTATTTTAAACCTATATTAAATGACATTATTTTTGAGCAATCACTGCTGTAATTGCCTTTTTTTTAACTTTGTAATTAACCTGGTGTTTGTTTTGAGCAGCATGAGGGCGCGAGTATCCCGCATGCCACACACAGGAAACGAGCTCTGACCGTTACATGGGATGTTTTTTTTTCTTAGCTCTCGCGGCGCCCCGAAGAGAATGCCGCCCGAGTCCCCCGAGTCTAAATGTATGCGCCTTAGTCATTAGTTCCTCATTAGTTCTTCATTTGTTCCTCAGTAACTAGCCTCAATGTATGTGCCTTAGTCATTAGTTCCTCATTTGTTCCTCAGTAACTAGCCTCAATGTATGTGCCTTAGTCATTAGTTCCCCATTGGTTCTTCATTAGTTCCTCAGTAACTAGTCTAAATGTATGTGCCTTAGTCATTAGTTCCTCATTAGTTCCTCAGTAACTAGTGTAAATGTATGTGCCTTATTCATTAGTTCCCCATTGGTTCTTCATTAGTTCTTCAGTAACTAGTCTAAATGTATGTGCCTTAGTCATTAGTTCCCCATTGGTTCTTCATTAGTTCCTCAGTAACTAGTCTAAATGTATGTGCCTTAGTCATTAGTTCCTCATTAGTTCCTCAGTAACTAGTCTAAAGGTATGTGCCTTAGTCATTAGTTCCTCATTAGTTCCTCAGTAACTAGTCTAAAGGTATGTGCCTTAGTCATTAGTTCCTCATTAGTTCTTCATTAGTTCCTCAGTAACTACTGTATTTTTGTGTACTTAGTACTTGTATTAAGTGTGACCAAATACAATCTTGTGACGCCGATAAAGCTTTGAATAGCTCTATGTACAATTATTCCATCAAAATAGTTGATCTTAAACATGACTAGGATAGAATTTGCAAGCTTAACGCAGTTCAATAAAATAGTTTCCTTTCAAATTTAGGCAGTTAAAAGCATGTTTTTCTGTCTTGCAAATGTAAATAATTTGTCATGTGCTGAAAAGCTGCAATGTACAGTAAAGCGTGAAGTAATGCATAACCCAGACGTCAGCGATGCACGTAAGCAGACATGACAGCATGGCATCGTGAAGGCAGCCGTAGCCGCCAACATTGTTAAAATGTTAGCGGCGGTCCTTAGGTTGGTTAACTTTAACGTCAAGTTAACAGTCGGTTAAAGTTAACCAAGATTTGGACAGCAAGATAACGGTGCCGTTAAATTTAACGGTTGGTTAAGCCTACTTAACCAGAGGTTAAAAAAAGAACACAGTTGTGAACATAAGTAATCACCCTCCACACCTTCTATCCCAGTTCCTCGCGTGCGTTATGCTGGGATTGGAACATGCCAATATAATGCACCCCTGTGGTTGCGTTTTCAGGTTGGGACAAAATGAAGATGACAGCTGGTGAATGTGTCTTTATGTTTGGGGTTTTTTTTACATGGGAGTGGAGGGAAATTTCTTTCATGTCCGTTCATTCCTCCTTGAAATCCACCTCTTTGTCATTCTCTCAGCGTCCTCAGCTACAGTATTTTATATCAACTCAAAAACATCACAATCCGTGAGTTTGCAGCTGCGGAATGGGCAGATTATGTATTCCCCAGCATTCTTTGCTGTAGCTAAAATGATGACTTTTGACTGTCTTATGCCTCTTTAAGGTGTTATTTTGCAACGTAATAGTTCAAGTGCTGCTGTTTTTAGTCGTGTACAGTTCAATTATTTTGACTTTTGGTCTGAATCTGGCACCCGCATTAAGAATGGTTGTCAATTTCTTTCTATACACGATACTGTTTCCACTCTTAAAATGTAATGCCAGAGGAGTACCGGTAGTTTATATTGGAGGAATCGCTTAATTCCGCAGATTACTGTCAGCACTTTGATTGATAAGGTCCGTGAGGCGGGCCAACTCAATGCTATTTTCCAAACAGTTCCGCGGGCCGGATGAACTTGCAGCGCGAGCCGAATTCGGCGCCCGAGCCTGAGTTTGACACATATGGTTTGCCACGAAACATGCGTACAATCATTTTCCATGCCGCTTATCCTTACCGCCAAACAGCCACCATGAATTCATTCAGTCATTTCTGAAAAAACGCGATGTTGCGATGTCACCTTAAACATGTCGCCACGCGTTAAAATGCATTTGTTCTCTTTGAACTTGCATTCATTTTTGTATCACTCTAGTGCATATAGAGGGGCTGACTATATTAGTCTGTATAACCCTCGTATAGCGTCATGCTACCAAAAACAGAACAGGGAGTGGAGCAGTCCCAGTGGGAACTTCTAAAAGAAGAGCTAGTTAATGCACACTGTGTTGATTATTGGATATCATGTTCAAGCTCCCTGGTGGGGGAAATTGGGTGAGGAAAGAGGTGGAGGGGGGCACGGAGGAATGGGATCAGAGTGCATGTGAGCCGCAGGATCCGACCCAATTAGAGGAGCGGCGTTCTTGGCGCGGCCGTTGTGAGGGGAGTGGAAGGCCATGAGTGAGGAGCGAGGAGATGGACACAAATAGCACAGCGCAGAGTGAAGGTGGGCAGGCCTCGTCCACTGAGAGTTTCGATGAGGCCATTCGAGCCTGTCTTCCATGCTGGCGCACGCCCCTGTTCCTAAATTTAGACCCTTTGAGTGTGTGGCAGGGCGGGTGTCTGCATGCGGGAGGCCTTACCTGCATGTTTGCAACCTGAAAGCTGCAATCCTGTCAGTCCACAATATAGACTTTTCCCACATATTTACCCTTAGTTACATTTGAGCTTTTGCAGTATAGATACAGCAGCGGTGTCTATGTGTACAGCTCTGTATTACATACAAATTTATTATGTGAGAAAAAAAATTCCTGGTGAGGCATTACCACCCTGCTTCGTTGGGGCTTTCCTATCAGGACATACTACACCAGGGGTGTCCAAAGTGTGGCCCGTGGCTGTTTTTTCATTTGCTCGTGGCAAATTCCTAAAATACAATTTAAGAAGAAAACAAACAAAAAACAGCAGCAAAAATGGAAAAATTTTAAAGTAATTTTACAAGAATCTAATTAAAATATTAAGAGGAAAAAGTTGCCATTTTACAAGAATACGTCATAATATTATGAAGACAAGCAGTAAGAATACATCATGAAATTCAAAACATTAAGAAAAAAGTTGCATTCTAATGACAAACAAGTCGCAATTTTACCAGAATAACCTCGTAACATTATGACTAAAAATAACATCATTAAAGTATGAGAAACCAACAAAACAAAAGAAAGTTGTAATTTTTTAAAATTTAAAACATTCTGGGAATAAAGTCGAAAACTATGAGAATAAAGTCCTAATATTAAGAGAAGAACAGTTACAAAGATTATTTAAGAAGAAAACTAATATTAATAAAGAATAAATTCAAAATATCAAGAAAAAAAGCTAAGAAGAAAGCTTCTTGGCTTTAGCCATCAGGAGGGCATGACAGTGTGAAGGCCTGACAGAAAATGAACATTTCGTGCAGATTTTGGCTTTTTGTGGTCTGAAACTTTTAATTGTTTAATTGTTGTTTTGATGGCTGCATGGTGGCTGAGTGGTTAGCACACAGTCTGGAGATCGGGAAGGTATGGGTTTGAATCTTGCTGGCGACCCTAACGAGGATAAGCGGCATAGTGGGTAGATGATGTTGTTTTGTTTTCATTGAATTACTTTTTTTAAAATGCTTTTTGTCTCACTCAACCCCTTCTTGTTTTTGCATATTGTAGCTCTACTTAAAACCTCATTAAGATCCATCCATTTTCTATCTTGAGGGTCAAGATAGGGGGGTATGCTGGAGAGAGAGGTGGGGTACACCCTGGACTGGCAGGGCCAATGGCAGGGCACATATAGACAAACAACCATTCACACTCACATTCATACCTATGGACAATTTAGAGTCTCCAATTAACCTAACATGCATGTTTTTGGAATGTGGGAGGAAACCGGAGTACCCGGAGAAAACCCACACACGCACGGGGAGAACATGCACACTCCAGAACATGCACACATGCACACTCCACACAGAAATGCCCAAGGGAGAATCGAACCCAGACTTCCCGATCGCCAGACTGTTACTGTGTGGCCAACATGCTAACCACTAGACCACCGTGCAGCCCTCATTAAGATGTGCAAATGTGCAAAATGCAAATTCTAGCAATTTTTCAACTGCGTATGATGGGATGATGACAAAAAATAACATTGTTTTAGTACCATAAAGTTGAAATATTTTTTAAAAAGTAGGTCGTTTTTCACGTCATAATATTATGACAAACAAAACAAAATAAAGTTCTAATCTTTGGAAAATTCGTTTGAAAGAACAGTTTTGACAATACTATGAGAATAAAGTCTTAATATTACAAGAAAAAAATTCTGAAGATTATTTAAGAAGACAAATAATAAATATAATCTTATAATAATAATCTAATCTGTTTTTCAACAGATTTGAGTCTGCCCCCCCTTCCTCCCCTACCCACCCTGCCCCCTCTTCACACCTTCCTGGGTCAGCCACCCCCCCCCCATCCACTCTTCAGCCTGCCACCCTCAACACCCAACCCTCACCACCCCACTCCCCCCCCCCCCCCACCACCACCACTTCACGACTCCCCTCTCAACCCCCACTGAGACTCTCACCACTCTTCAGCCCCACATCCCCATCCCAGCCATCCTCTACTCCCCTCTCCATAACTGATGATCAGGTGAGAAGTCAGCTGAAGAAGATCAAGGCAAGAAAGGTCCCGGGACCGGACGGCATCAGCCCTAGAATCCTCAAGGACTGTGCTGACCAGCTCTGTGGAGTTCTCAGGCACTTGTTCAATCTCAGCCTGAGCCTGGAGAAAGTCCCTACCCTGTGGAAGACCTCCTGTGTGGTCCCGATCCCAAAGACACCGCGTCCCAAGGAGCCTAACCACTTCAGGCCTGTTGCCTTGACCTCTCACCTGATGAAGACCATGGAGAGGATTATCCTGCAGCACCTGCGACCCCTGGTGGGCACTCAGCTGGACCCCCTGCAGTTTGCTTACCGGCCTGGGATCGGAGTGGATGACGCAGTGATCTACCTGTGCACAGATCACTACTACACCTGGAGGACAGCGGGAGCGCTGTGAGGGTCATGTTTTTTACTTCTCCAGTGCCTTCAACACCATCCAGCCGTCACTACTCAGAGTGAAGATGGAGAGTGTGGGAGTAGACCAACACCTGACTGCATGGGTTATAGACTACCTCACCAACAGACCACAGTATGTGAGGCTCCGTCACTGTGTGTCTGACATGGTACTCTGCAGCACAGGTGCCCCTCAGGGACATAGAGTTGGTAGACAGCTACAAATTCCTGGGTGTTCACCTTAACAACAAACTGGACTGGTCCGTCAACACCCACGCCCTCTACAAGAAGGGCCAGAGTCGCCTCCACCTGCTGAGGAGACTGAGGTCCTTTGGTGTGTGCAGGACTCTTTTACGGACCTTTTATGACTCTGTGGTGGCCTCAGCCATCTTCTATGCTGTGGGCTGCTGGAGAGGGGGCAGCACGGAAAGGGACAGGAGCAGGATCAATAGGCTGATCAGGAGAGCGAGCTCTGTCCTGGACGGTCCTCTGGACTCCGTGGAGGAAGTGGGGGAGAGAAGGATGTTGGCTAAGCTGACATCCATCATGACAACATCTCTCACCCGCTACATGACACTGTTGTTTCCCTGGGCAGCTCCTTCAGCAGCAGACTGTTACACCCACGGTGTAAGAAGGAGAGGTTCCGCAGGTCCTTCATACCGACCGCTGTCAGGCTCTACAACACCTGCACCACCTGAACCATGTTGTAGACACTATGTATTCTTTACTTGCGTATCTTACTTGCTGCTGTAACAAGTGAATTTTCCTGCTGTGGGTACTATACATACACACATACATACACACATACATACATACATACATACATAATAAAGAATAAATTCAAAATATCAAGAAAAAAAGTTGTAGTCTAACAAGAAAAAAACTTCATTTTCGTAGCATAACGTTGAAATATTTATTCAAAATAAGATGCTTTTATTTAAAGTCATATTGTTATAAGAAACAAAACACAAAAAAGTGAAAAATTAGAAAATTTGCTTGAAAAAAAGTTATAATATTATAATATTATATCCCATAATATTATGGGAATAAAGTCAAAATTCTATGCGAATAAAGCACTAATATTACAAGGAAAAAATGACTATTTCAAGGGATAGTTGGTATTTTTTGACTTGAAGTTGTATGGCGTCCCCATCGGCAGTGAAGAACATAAACAGTGCCTTAACACACGTCTCTCTTTTTTCTGTGCGCTCTAAACAGAGAAAAACTTGCTCACACGAGGCAGCTAACAATGCACGTAATGGGATTCACGTATTCACCTAAATCACTGGTATCGCACATCACTGCTACTACTTCCAAAAATAGTGCAGTTTTCCTTTAAAGGCGGTTTGATTGGAGACGAAGAGGCTGTGTGAGGCCTTCATGTCCGCACATAAGATGGCGGATGGTTTCTGCCACTGCTTATCACCCAGGTGGAAGCTATCATACCAAGGATGCATCACTCCTGCCTGAGGCATGCCTTAATTACATTTAACACGCCTGTCGGCCATGACATTCTCCATGGGACAAGTTTGATGACAATTCTCATTAAGACCTGCTTGAAAAATGGACACCAGCCATCAATAATTGGCTAATACTCCATCGGCCATCCAACCCACTCCAGTTTATCTACTTTGTGCAAAGCAGGGACGAATAATTATGCATAAAAACAAAAAGGCAAAACATGACGTGGTTGAAAAATGAAGGTGAGGATGATTTAACTTTTGCAGCAACAGTGACCTCTGTTGGCGGGATTGGCAACTACAGGTTTAACGTAGCTAGGAAGCCAATGTGCTAACTGGGTTTTTGACCACGGTTTTCTTCTCTGAGAAGCGCTGGCAACGCAAAACAGTGTCCAAAAATATGCTGATTAATTTTACTAATCAAAATACTTGTTTGTTTTTTTTACGCAGACATAGAGGAAAACTTGTTTCATTCACTTCTAGTGACCACAATGTCACATTGTTTACCATTTTTAGCAAGGCATTTATCTACACAAATATTAACAATAGCATTTTAGTCTAGCATCTGTCAGCTCCACTAGTTCCTAAACACAGATTATATCACATTTAGGAGGAAAAACAATGTTTTACCTGCTGTTTATTACAAAAATTCTTCACATGAGGACGAAACAGAAAGCGGAATGGTCTACTTGTGGTACACAGCGCCCTCTGGTGGCTGTAGTTGTTTGGCACTCGGCTGAAATTGTACTCAAGTTTAAGTAAAAGTACAAAATCTACTCAACTAAATGTAAAAAAAAGTACCTGAAATGTACTCAAAGTTAAGTTTAAAAGTTAATTACTAGTTATTTACAGGAAAACTGCACTTTTTTTGAGTTTTGCCTATCATACACAATCCTTACATCTTTCTCTTGTCTGTGTTTTCTAAAGACATAAAAACAGGTAAAAAGAGGCAGCTAAGAATGCATGTCATGGGACGCACCTATTCCGCCTTCTGAAAAAACCTCCAAAAAGTGCCAACAACGCTTCATTTACACAATGTGAAGTCCTGCTAATGTTAGCCTGTCACCCTCCCTCCACAACCGCACATCCAGCTCAAGAATTGTGAGCACTGGGACCCCACAGCGGTGTGTGCTGAGTCCGCTCCGCTACACGCTCTTCACCTACGATTGCGTGGCCTCCCAGAACAACACCAGCATCATTAAATTTGCGGATGACACTACAGTCATCGGCCTGATCACTGGTGGTGTTGAAACATCATACAGAAGAGAGGTGGCGGACCTCATAGCTTGGTGTCGTGATAACAATCTCCTTCTCAATACAGATAAGACTAAAGAGATGATCATCGACCCAAGAACAAGGGAAAAGGAGACGCATAGACCCCTGTTTATTGATGAGACTGAGGTGGAGAGGGTGAAAACCTTCAAGTTCCTTGGCACACACATCAGCGAGGACCTCACCTGGTCTCACAACACCCAACAAATTATGAAGAAGTCCCAAAGGAGACTGTACTTCCTGAGAAGACTGAGGAAATTTGGCATGTCCACCACAATCCTGAGTTGCTCCTACAGATGCACTATGGAAAGTGTCCTTACCGCCTCCATCACTGTTTGGTACGGTAACTGTACAACACGTGATAGGAAGGCACTCCAGCAGGCGATCAAGACCTCACAGAACATTGTTGGGGCAGCCCTCCCCTCACTGCAAGACATTTATAAAACTAGAGTCCTACGAAGAACACACAACCTCATCAAGGACAGCACACATCCACAACACTCACTATTCACACTCCTACCGTCAGGCAGACGCTACAGGAGTTTGAAGTCCAGCACCACAAGGCTGGCAAACAGCTTTTACCCACAGGCCATCAGGCTTCTCAACGAAGCACTCACACACGCCGCACGCAACACACGCACACACTCATAGCACTTTATTTATTTATTTATTTATTTATTTATTTGTATTATTTATTGTATTAATGTCTCTTCTGTTGTTGTTGCTTAATTTATTGGTATTTATGTTTCTTATGTTCTTATTCATTTTCTCGTTTTCTTTCTTTTTTGGGAGAATGAACAGAACAAGAATTTCATTGCATAGCAGAACTACCAGTTTTACTGAGCATATGACAATAAAACTCTTGAATCTTGAATATATAAGAAATGAAAATGATTCTGTGAAAGACAATGCAACCAAAGTCAAGGCAACATATTAAAAAGCATACTGCAATTTCCCAGTTATTCATGAAATAATCGTTTAACAGGCGGAAATATACAAAGCCCGTATTTCTATAGTGGAGTTCTGAACGCCAAGCAAAGCCATCAAACAGTTGACTTTTTTTCTACATAAATAGCCGCTACAAATGAACGGATAACTTTAGTTATATATATAGGCATCTTACCGCCGAGTTAGTTTATCCGTAATCAGAATAATAAAGAAGACAGTTGCATCTCTGTGTGTAGTACTAGTGATGTGTCGGTCGCGAACGAATCGGCTCTAACAGACGGCTCTTTGAATCGAACGACAGGAACCGGTTAGCGTCGTTGGGAGCCGATGTTGTAGTGTTTCCCTCGTCCTTTTTTCTGTTAAAGGCGAATGTCATTGGTCAAGATATGCGGCGGTGTCCACACTGAGCAGGGGGCATGGGGGGGTTAAACACGCTGTGGTTCTCTTAGAGCTGTGAGAAATTTCCATGAAGAGATTTGACCCATTTTGACCTAATTTGTCTATTGAAATGGGTCTTTGTTTTTATAATATAACATTATATTATAATATATTTTTGTAGCTGTTCATTGAGGTTTAAATAAAACCATTTAAATAATAAAGCTCTGATAGGAGGAGCACCAGCGAATCACAAGGGGACCCACACTACCTTGGCGAGCTACCGGTAGCTCGTGATCAGTGTAATGGGCACCCCTGCTTTAAGGTGTTCCTGTCTTCTTGTGGTGAGATATTTTTACTTGTGATACAAAATCTTGCCAAGTCAAAACTTCTTTTTCTGTTTGGCTCATTTTACATCGACTCAAGTGTTCCCTCGTTTATCGCGGGGGATAGGTTCCCCGCGATAAGTGAAATCCGCAAAGTAGCCAACTTTATTTGTTTACAGTTATCTTATATGTAAGGCTGTAAAAGCCCTCACCATACACTTTATCCACTTTTCTCAGACAGGCATTAACATTTTCTCACATTTGTCTCTTGTTTGAACACTCAAAGTTCAAAGTTCGTTTGAATTTTAATGATCAATGTTAGACGGTAATGTCAAAACCCGCAGAAAGTCATAAACAGGTTTTCTATGCTCTAACTACAAAAATAGTGAGCACTTCAGAGCAATTTTAAGCCCTAAAAACGGCCACAAGGTGGCAGAGGTACGTTTGACGCAAAAAACACACATGACAGGAAGGAGGAAGTGAGAGAGCGTGGAGGAGTGTAGCATGCAGAAGGATACGCATTGTAGGGAAATTTTAACGCATGCACACACACACACATGCACAAACATGGTTCAGTTCCAAATGTAAAAATTTTAAACAGTTCATGGTGTTATATTTTTGTACATAAATTGTTATTTTGATGTAAAACAACCCCTTTTTTGTGTTGTTTATGTTGTTTGTGTTGCCACAAAAGAAAAAAAAAACATTTGTGTCAAAGTGAAAGCTATGCTTGAAATGCATCTTTTCACAAAAAGCTGCTTTTCTCCCTTTTTTAATCGGTACCTGATATTTCCCTGAAACTTACCTACGTTCTACTGCTGATTACTAAAGAAAGGAAAAAGGTAGAAACACACTTTGTTTTTTGATGAAAGACGAGAGTCTAATCTTTCTTTTGGTAGGTTCCATGGTTATATAGTCATAGGACAAAATATTTTGAGAGCCTTGAAAGATCAGTCAAAATCATCTAAAATGGCCGCTACTGAAGGTGTTGTCTTTTGATAAACGGCTGGGATTGAAAGCGCTAATATTGAATCCTGGAAATTCACTTATTGTGATCAGGTCTGGAACCGTTGGTCCACCCCAGTGGCCAAACCCACTCCTGGGTGACAGTTTTGACAAACGCGGCTCTGTGGTGCAGAACATTAGTTCAGCCTTACCGCCATTTCTGCTTGGACGCATTTCACTGCAGCACACAACTTTCTGTGGGAGAGCAGAAGAGAGCTGCCTATTTTGTGGAGGAGCTGTCAATAAAGCGGCATCTTTCATGAACTGCAAGTGGTAGGTAAGTTTTCCATGACTATTTTGATCGGTTCCGGTCAAGTTTTCGCACTATGTTGACTTTGGCTTAAATTCTGAACGTGATTCAGCACATCCTGTACATCTGTTAGTATGGAAGCTCTCTGTAGCAGCATGTGTGGGCGTGTAACCCAAGGAGTCTAGAGTTAAAACAGGAGTGCCGATCGGCATCCACTTCCGTAGTATGCCCTGCGTGGGTTTGGCCGCCATGATGGTGAGCAGAATCCAGGAACTATGCTTTGAAAACATGTGCTCAGCACACTGCTCTGCTATTAATTGCTTTAATAGTCCAACAGCAGTGGCGGAGCTACGGGGTGGCCCCTCTCCGACCAGCCCACTGGTCATCTAGACAGTTCAGGTATCAACTTATTGCCACCCCATGTGAGTAATGGTCTCACCTTGGCCACCCCAATTATAAACTGGGACGAGGGACGACTGTAGTGCAGTGCTGAGACATGGTTTAAATAAGATCCACTTCTTCATACTCCTTTTCAGACATGTTGAATTGGGATGTTCCTCAGTAAAAATACAAATCAAACCTTGCCCATGATCAAATGATTAAAAAAAAAACATTCAGTGGGTTATGTGTATTTTGTACTATTTCCCAACGAAGAGACAGCTGATCAAGAAAGTAAGGTCGTCAAAACATTAGAAAGGCAATATTACATAAGACAATGTACATGCTAGCTTGACAGCAAAAAATGTGTTGGACATTATTTGCTGTGACCACAACGTTTGTCTTCTGTTTGGGAAAGACTAATACAAACAATGGTGGCCATAAAATAGCACTCCGAGAGCATTATCAAGCTCCTGTAATGATTTCCATTCTAAAGTCCCTATCGCTGCCTCACTGTGCATATGTTATCATTATATAAGTCCAATTTCTTCCTTCAGGTACCCTCATTTTCATCTATCTGAGCATGTAACCCCTGTGCATCCAGTCATGCACGTAGATGCAGAATAAGCCCAACCAGGATCTAAAGCATACATTCGAGAGAAAGGTCCTTGTTGCTACGTGAGTCACAGGCTCACACCATCGTCATGACGACAGAGGTAGATGACATTCAGCGTTTATCAGGATATCTGTTGCACACAGGAACGCGCAGGTATTGTTCCTCAGATTCATGAGAGCTCCTCACGCCGCCGTATTGGTGCCGCGCTATGGTGTAATTTATTGAGATGCGGGAGTCGCGCCATGACACCCTCGCTTATCGAGTGCCAGGCAACATTGACGCCTCATGCTTGACAATCAACACCACACGACACCAGATGGTTTTCACGGAGAACATTATTATGAATTCTTGGGTCATTTTTCACCTTTTTTGGTTCATGTACACTTGAAATACACGTAGAAAATATAAAATACAATTCAACAAACATCACATTTTGTCACAGTTAATGGTTTATACCATGGGGGCAAGTGGGATTGTGCCCCACCACATCCAGCAGATGGTCAAATGCTACAAAATTAATGCATATAAATAAAACTCATACGTCTAACATAAGTGAGTATACCCCTCAGTGAACTGCAGCTCCTTGGTGCCGGCAGCACTCATGCAGCCCCATGACGCTACCACCATGTAATTACTTTAATAATGCCGGCCGCCACAGTGCCGCAGAACATGTTGGAATTATTCTTTCTCCTCAATAAACCACAGCTCCCTAGCACTCATGCAGCCTAAGACCATGACATGCTTGACTATTGGCAATACACGATTATTGTGCTACTCAATGGTGTGGCCAGCATTTTAGACAATAATGGCCGAACGATGACTCGTTTTCATTTCTACAGTGTAGTCCCTTGATAAGATATGCTAGCTGGAATGTGAGGGGTATACTCACTTATGGGTGTTGCTGTGCCATTTTTGAAGTATTAGTAATTAGTCTGTCTGACTTTGTTTTTGTTTTCCTGCCGGCTCTCTCTGTCCTTTCTCTGCCTGAGTGGGGCAGTTTAGTGAGCATGAATAACACAAACGGTTAGGCCCCACAAAATTAGGACAAGGTACTGTAGTTTTCTTGGCATGCCCCTTTTTCTTTGTATGGTGCCAACTGGTACTACCAGCAGCTTTTCTACCTTCAAGGTACTCAAAGCGCTTTGGCACTGTTACTACATTTACCTAGTGATGACGCAGCATCAGGAGCAACTGGGGGTTCGGTATCTTGCCAAAGGATACTTCGACATGGTCATGGGAGAACGGAGGATCGAACCAGCAACCTTCAAGTTGGGAGACGACCACAACCGTACAGTATTCATAAGTCTGAAAAGTTGAAAATGTAGGACAGGACCCCTTTGAAATATGATGGGAAAAAGTGCCTGAATGGCTCTAAGTGTGATCCTCTGGTATTTGTCCAGGGATCTTAACTCTGTGGTCCACAGTGTTTCTGGGACTGGAGTCGACACAGCTGGAGCGTCTCTCAGCTGTGCAGCTGGTTCTCTGGATGAACTGGAGGAAGTTCTCCTGCAGGGATCCCTCATGGCTGGAAGCGGCAAACTCCACAGGCTGGGTCAGGCAGCAGCGTCGAAACTTGACAAGCTCCTCTCTGATCTGCCTGTTGAGCAAACCGTAGAAGAACGGGTTCACCGCAAATGAGGAAAATGCCAGCCAGTTGACCGCCTCCTCCAAGTCTCCCGGGCTGTGCATGGAGCCAGTCAGAGACATTTGCAGGTGGAAGATGAAGTAGGGCAGCCAGCATACCAAGAACTGACCCACGATGAATACCAAGGTGAGGGCTGCCTTGCCTCCGCCGAACGCTCTTTCTGGGGAAAGTCTCTGTGGCAGAGAGCGGGTGGTGTTGATCATGGTGGTCTGGCTGCTGATAGAGTCCGACCGATTCTTATCCAGGTTCGCGCTGGCCCACGTTGGGACAGCAGGGACTTGCTGCAAGGCGGCCGAACGAGCGACCTTGTACACGGCACAGTAAACGACAAAGATAATCACCGAAGGAACCAGGAAGCAAAGCACAGTGAAGAGCACTGCAAACACTCCTCGAAGGCGACTGTGGCTTGCATGGAGAGAGCAGTGGGCTGCCGCAATCGAGCTTTGGTTTCCATATGCCGGCCAGCCGAAGAGGGTGAACAAAGCCAAGAGCGCCGACTTGACCCAGATAAGGAGCATGACCCCGATAGCTAAATTGATGGTCATCTTGACTTCGTAACGCATCGGGTGCACGATATAGAAGTAGCGTTCCACACTGATGGCGGTGATGGTGAGAATGGACAAACAGATGAGAAACACATTGAGGAAGATGTACACCTGACACTCGAGAACGGTGAACACCACAGTGCCGAAAAAGGGTGAGCTGGATATGATCCCCAAGGGCATGAGGAGAATGGCGCACAGCAAGTCCACAGCGCAAAGGTGGCACACGAAAGCGAACCTCTTCAGGTGCGGAGCGCGGGCGATGGCCACCATCACGCCGACATTTGCCAGCAGTGCGATGAGGTTCAGGGTCACCATGCAGAACAAGCCGAAAAGGTCTTTGAGCTGCGACTGAGAGCTGGTGACCACGCCAACATCTGTTGGAACTGTAGGCTGTTGCTCCCATGGGACAGTTGTTAGATTGGAGGCAGACGGAATCATGGGATTGGACTTTTCTGCCATTATTCTTCCATAACTTGATCCGTTTGCATCGGCAAAGTCTTCACGGCTGGATGACCTGTGACAAAGACAGGTAGTATACAATCAACACACGGCGTTACTGTAAAGGCAAAAAGTGAAGAAAAATGTGTCACAGCTTAGTTCTTACCATTAGAGAGGTATTCATTTAACAATATTTGTATTGCAGTTGTCCCTCGTTTATCACGGTTAATTGGTTCCAGACCCGACTGCGATAAGTGAATTTCAAAACCCCGTTTAAGACTACCTGTGGTACCTCGGTTAACATCCACCGTGTTTAACGCGTTTTACGATTAACATCCCAAATTTTTGGTAAAATTTTGACTTGGCTTGCGTTCGCCCGCTTGTTTAGCGTCCAGAATACCATCCATCCATCCATCTTATACTGCTTATGCGAGGGCAGCTAACCACCTAACAGCCTAAGCAGGGAAGCCCAGACTTCCCTCTCGCCGGCCACTTTGTCCAGCTCCTCCCGGCAAATCCCAAGGCGTTGAACCAGGGAAGCATCCTTGAGGCATTCTGACCAGATGCCTCAAGGACGCTTCCCTCCCGTATGACAATGCTTCTCACTTTATCGCTAAGGGAGAGCCCCAACACCCTGCAGAGAAAGCTGCTTTTACCCGCAATCTTGTCCTTTTGGTCACTACCCAAAGCGTCCAGAATACCGTCCGGTTTGTTTAGCCCGTCATCTTCGATCATGCACCAAAGACAAAATCTCGTGATACTTGCACGTGATCCGCAGGCGCCAAGAGAAAGGCGATGGACCGTAACACTGTAACGAGAGAAGGGTGCAAGACCTCTGAATTTTACGGCTTAAAGGCAAGACCGTCGTCATTTCAGAGGTGTGGCTCAGAGGTGGCTCCGTCCTCGGCTGAGGTGCACACACATACGTGCATACACAACTACTCCGGTTCCCGTGTAAAACAGTCTATCAACCCGGCAGCGCCTCGAGGGTGACACTCGGTATTTCCACCTTCATTTTGCATCCATAACACTCATTTCTGATTCCAACAAAACAGACGCATTTTACTTACCGTAGCATGGTCGTGGCATCCGGTATCAAACACGTATCCTCACCGGCGCACTTTACAATGTTTTTTAAAAAATTTATTTTCTATATTAAACAGCAAGGTATACTGTATGTGTATTGGTTGTAGAATGTTGATATTTAGTTTGATATATATCTGTATATTTTCACATTTTTGCAAATTGTGGTTGCAGCAGAATGCGTTTATGTTAATTGATGGTTTTGTGTTTTTTTTCCCCAAGAAAACCCATTCATTTGTCATTTGTAGTTATTTTTCCATCTTTTTCTGCATGTAAAACTATAATTATTGTGTAGAAAATGTGTTGTTTTGGCATTTTTATAAAAATATACAATATAAAATAAATAAAAAATATAAAAATAACTTTTAAAAAGTATTTAAAATGTATATATTAATTAATGTTGCAAAACAGCGATCATTTATTCTTTTTTGGAAAACCGCGATACAGCAAGGGACGAGTGTAGTGTGGTCAAAGCAACTCGATTTTAAAGCGTACCAATATGTAAACACAAGATCATGGAAAATATGACTTCATTGTAACAGGTCAAGTCACAAATCTGGGTCAAGAAATGTTTTTCAGCAAGCAACATTCCTTTAATTAAATGTCAGCTCAGTATTAGCAGCATTCGGGGTTTATTCTGCTTGTCAAGTAATCGGTAATTATTGAGTATGACAGCAATGGCTTGCTCTACTAGTGTTTTCTCCCCTGTACATTTTTGCATAATAACATTATTATGAATAAAAAGCTGTAGGCTTCGGCTTACGTTGAAAAATGTGTGCGCTCTTACAATTAAAAACACAACTCAAGCATTCTAAAGGGTACCTACCCATGATCCACCGTGTGCTTGTAGACCAGTTCAAAATCAAACAGGTGCTCATAAAAGGATGGAAGTCCGTCAAATAGAAAGAGTCAGCATCCCTTGTGAGGAGGGTCTTCACGTGTGGTCGCTCAAACGCAACAGGTGGACTGCTCCTGCAGAGACCCTGCAGAGATCCAGGCCCATCACATGGGTGCATTTCCAGTTAAATGGCAGCTGATCTTTCACTCCATTATGATGTTAGATCCTCTCTGCCCCCCCTCCAGGATCACCCCTATTCATGTCCAGTGTATGGCACAGACTGTCACACATTGTATTGTGTGTGTGTGTGTGTGTTTTCCCTCTTCAAACTGACACACACTCCACTGTCCCCTATTGACAAGAGCCCAGTCTTTACTGGGTCCTACTACCCACCATGTACTGTAGAGGCTACTCACGTCTGAACACTGGCGTTACACAGCATATGAAATAAATATCTGTAAAAAAAAGCAAACTGCTCAGCCGGTATATATCGCACGCAGACATTTTAAAGCATGTGCAGAGGTAGATAGAGCTGACAGTTTCTACCGTCTTGTGACGTCAATTGAAAAATACAGCTGACCACAGCTGTTATTGCCAATGTTTCGGTCTCTTGTTTGGTCAAATTTGGCTCATTTGAGAATATATTGTCAAAAAATAAGTGTGACGGATGCCAGCCAGTGTGGCTGCGCAAGTGTACATTTGTAAACCTCACTCCCTCGGCATTAAGAGCCGCACTGAGCACTGGGTTGACAGTCTGGGCTTTTGGCCCAGCGGCCAGCGCTTTCGACTCCAATTCCGAAGGTTTTGTGTTCGAGGCTGAAACAGGCGGGTTACATGAGCATCACATGATATGAGGGAATTTTGACGTCATACCGATAAATCCGATAACATTAAAAACAGCTCTGAAAACTGCTCCAATGAGGCAAGATTAACCATCCTGTGCGGGTGAGCAAATTAAACGCTCCTTTTTTCCTCCTGCTTGTGATGTTAACGCCTTGGCTTCTGCTGAGCTCGCTTGTAAATATTCACTCTCCGAGGAAGACATTTCACGTGCTAGTTGTACCAAATGCTCCGTGATGAGGGGAAAACAACCCCATCAAGCACACAAATAAACCTTATCAGCCATCTGAAACGCCAGCACCACGGCGTTTGAAAAGTGTAAAAGGTTTGCCAGAGACCACCACGGCGTCACACCAGCTGCTCGAATACAGTGCACCTTGCTGGGCTGTACCAGGTGGCTCCTCCCGCTCTATACTCGCGTTCTCCTGACCTCCGTACCGGCCTCCGGTACGGTTAATAGTGTTTATTGGAATTTACACAAACAATAATCACTCGTTTATGGTGGTTAATTGGTTCCAGACCCGACCATGATAAGTGAATTTCCACAAAGTAGGATTCCTTATTTATGAATGGGATATTTTCATAGTTACAGCATAGAAAACCTGTTTACAACCTTCTATGCTTTTTAACATTAAAGCCCTCAGACAGGAGATAACACCCCTATAGTCAACTTTACACGCCGATTACCCAATATAGTAGACATACTGTATAAGAGAAAATAAGACATAAGATGCATGCTTGTGTGTGTTGCTGTAAATGTGTTCCAGTGCTAGCAGAGCTGAGTAGGGGGGCGGACAGGAAGTGATGTCAGGGGTTCAAAGTTGAGTTTGAGCTTGGTGTGGGTTACAGCCGCAACAATAGCCCATTTTAGGAAAAAGTGTGCCTATTGTAAGATAATTTAAACCTGCAATAAAAGCCTGTTTCCTGCGATCAAGTCTGACACCAAGATTACTGACACCTAGTGACCAGTGTAGAATATTACATATCCTTACAACCTCTTTGAATGAGTCCTCTGAATGCCTTATGTTTGTATTTTACTTCTTTTAGCCATGTTTATGCTTGAAAATGCTTTATGCAAAAAGTACGTAAAATTTGCTGAAATATGTTTTTTTTTTAACTAATACTAGCTGTATTGCGCATGATGATGCGCCTGAAATACCTTAGTGCAAAAAAAAATAAACAATAGCTGGTTGGAGGGACACAGATTTATTAGTTCTGCCTTCGAATGCAAATAAACATCACCGCATGTTGGTCATTCTACTGACACCATGTGGTGCTGTTTGGTCAAATTTCAAGCAGACAATGTGAAATATGACGACTCACATATAAGAAGTTTGCATAAGAAGTTTCTCTCCAGGTATTAGTTAGCAGCGCAAAAAAAGATAGCGACAGTGCTTTGGGATTAGTCGTAAAATTGCACTTTACACCTTTTGTCCTGTAAACACGTCATTACATACAGTCATTCTAAGGCCGATCTGCTGTAGAAAATAAACTACAAATATGCTGAAGTAGTATACAGATGCCAAAGTTAGATTTTTTGTAGAATAGAATGAGCTCTAAAATGCAAACAATGCGTTGACCAAGATTCTTCAACAATCACCAGCCACAACATTAGATATACCTGCGCAATCAATCAAAGCAGATTCAGTAAGATTACGCCTTTAGATGCTAAATTATAAAAGGTGCATTAATTTGAGTGCAAGTCTGTGCATTAATTAGCATACATTCAGGGATATCTTCTTCATAGCTTTAAGTGACAAAAAGGCACAGCCAGGCCTTTTCCTGATGTTACATATTTAGCTCAAGCAGATAGCGGAGGCAACACTGACTCTCTTTGTAGATGAGATATTCGCTGTTGTAGAAGTGGCTCTCAGAGTACTGCGACTGCTGTATGGGCTCACCCTGTGGGACGGCGACCTTCTTGCCCTCCAGGGTGATGAAGACATCTTTAGAGGCATCTGAAAACACAAAAAGCTTTGCTTGCGACACACGTCTTGATAATATTATCGCTATTCAAACAAGGTTTTTTCTTAAACCCTTATATGCCCTTGGATTTTATACCTTTGTAAAATTACAGTCGTATGCAAAAGTTTGGGCACTTGTGACAATTTCCAGCATTCATTCATTTATTTATAAATCATTGGGTGTTCTGTTTCATTTTATTCTTAAAGAAAACCTCTACTTTCTTCCACAGAAAATTTTATTTGGACTTGAATCACCATTGAAGAAAACTGCAAAAACCATTTGTCGAACGAAAACAACAACTTAATAGACTATGGGCGCCTCTTTGTGCAGGCCGGGTCGTTATCAGCTGGCCCGCGAGTCTTGGCTGCCTGAATCTGAGGCTCCATCACATGGTAGAGGCATGTCTATTATGTATGGAAGCTGATGAGCATTGACTGGTGTGACTCACTGACATATGAAAGATTATGGACATATTTGTTTATAATTAGGACATTGTGTTAACAAACTTTTCAGCTCTTGACAATGGAGGTGCTCTGGTGTTGTTTGAAATGAGTAATTGCCAATACAATTACCAAAATCAGGAAAACACCATCACTGTCCAAAATACCTTTACCTAAGTGTACGTAGGTCCAAGATGACTCTCCCACTGCACTGAATTTTATTTCCCAGACTGAAAAAAAGTGTAATGTCACTGGAGTACCTGGTTCCACCTGTCCCCGTGCAACTACGCAATCAAATCCAGCTGGAGCCTTTTTCAGGGACGAGTTGTCTCTGGTGATGGTATGCTCTTTCCCAAGCGCCACTTCACTCAGAAACATCACGCCCGTGTTCTTAGAGGTGCGCACTAAACATGACAAGGGAAAAACATCACTTGGCATTTATTGCTATGATTGCATATACACCCCTGATCAAAATTTTAAGACCAGTTGAAAAATTGCAAGACGTGACATTTTGCACTGTTGAATCTTGAGGGTGTTCTAAGTAGAGCCTCAAAATGCAAATAGAAGAAATGGGAGTGAGACAAAAAAGCAACTTGCAAAGAAGCATTAAAGTAAAATAGGCTGCTCATCAGCTGATCAAAGGTTTAAGAGCACAGCCTTTAAAACCCGAAAGATTGGCAAAAATGTGGATTGAATATGATTTAGTGTCAGGTATTCACACTGTCATGATCTCTTGATGGCAAAGGCAAAAAAGCTTTCTCTCTTTGAACGTGGTGGGATTGTTGAGCTGCATAAGCAAGGCCTCTCGCAGCGCGCCATTGGTGCTGAGGTTGGACGCAGTAAGACAGTCATTTCAAACTTCTGAAAAACATCCTGAGGCTCATGGAACATAAAAGCGGTAGACCCAAAAAAAAAGGAGGATCCCATTGGCTGGATCCGCCTATGCCATCCTGGGATTTGCAATGTATGAAGCCATTGGACTTTTCTGTTTGATGGTTGCTTTCCTCATCCTGTTTGCTATGTAAAACTCTGCTGTTCAACTTTCATCCTCGGCTCAAATGAAGGTTGTTACTGGTGCCGAGTGTAGTCCAATATTCAATGCAAGGCTTTTGAGAAGAAGCTTTTGAGAAAAGCTCTTCAAAATTGGCCATTTGGAATTTGCAGGAGAGCACCAAACATGGGACATTGAAATGTGGAAGAAAGTTTTATTCTCCCTTGACGGTCCTGATGGCTTCCAACATTACTGGCATGACAAGGAGATCCCACCTGAGATGTTTTCCACCATCATGATCCTTCAATGGGACAATTGAGCTTCAGGTTGCACAGTAGCGTCAAAAGGCAGCTGGCTATGTGGAGATGTTGCAGGGGGCATCCCTCATGACTGAAGGCACTCGTCTGTGTGGTAATGACTGGCTTTTTCAACAGGACAACGCTGCCCTTCATAAAGGACTTCTTTCAGTGGAATAAGCTCACTCTTTTGGACCTGCGTGTTCCCGTCATCTAAATCAAATGAAGAACATTTGGGGATTTACAAAAATGGACGTGAGTTCCAGACAGTGAAGCCATCTTCACGCAACATTCCCACTAGCCTCCTGGAAACACTGGCATCAAGCACTCCCAAAGCCAATTTTGCACCTCATTAAGACAAGAATGGCGCAGCTACTCATTACTCACTCCTTTTTTGGTTTGGTTTGGTTTAGTTTTATTTGAACATGCATGAAGGTTACAATGGAGTACATCTTATGAATCATCCTTTCACAGTTCCACATGTCCGAAAGGAGTAGGAAGAAGCAAAGCTTATTTAATCCTACTCCCCATCTATTTCACATCTTGAACAGTGCATATTATTCACTCCCTGCATTCCATGTCATATTTTTGTATAATATTCAGTGTAATAATACATAATACAGTCAAACCTGTCTTAGCGGCCACCTGTATATAACGGCCACCTGCCTATAGCGGCCACTGGCAAATCCCCCGCAGAAAATTTACATGTTATAGACCCTGTGTACAGCGGTCACCTGTCTAACGCGGCCAGCGGCCACCCATTTTGTTTCCCTTGGTCAATATCTGACCGCATATAGCAGTCAAATTACCAACTCAAGTAGAAGCTTCATGCACAAAAAAGTTTCGTTTTTTAAGCAATGAAGCCATCGTGTGTAGACTTTAATTACTGAGTCCTAGTTCGACATAAAAAAGCCTGAAAGGACCTGAAAGGATTCAAGGATGGCCAAAACGGTAATCTTCCCACTTTGCAATGCCGTGAATAGATTCTAAAATAGCTTAAACACCTGAATAACACATCTAAAATATCACTTAATTGCCGACTAATTAGAGATTAGAAGCCCATTCAATAAGAAAGGAGCGATGGTATTGTTAGTTTACGACGATCTTCGCACCTCCTCCGCACTCAATTGTTCACGCACACACCCATTCTTGACTGCTTCACGCATAGCCTGTACATATATCCTCGGGCTCGTTCACTAAAATTTTTATTTCTTGCTTTTAAAATCGTGTTTAAAAAAAAAATCAAAGATGGAAATTTGTGACGTTCTGCAGGACAGGAGCGAGCCTCCCCTGTCCTGCGCTCTTATTTGGCGGGCTGTGCCTTCTCCGGGGAGGAAGAGGCAGCCGCTTCATGCCTGGTGGCCGCGCAGCTGCGGTCAATTAACATTTGTGACAGATAAAAGGCCAGCGCCGTCGAATGTGCGGCGCTGGTTCATTGTTGTCATTGATATTACTAGTTTCCTCACCGGAGCTGTTACCTAGATTTACCTACCTGTTTATGTGTCAACAGAGCGTTTTCCCCTATGTCTCTTGGTTTTGCTCCAGTCTTTTGTGAATACATGTTAATATGTGTGTGCACAAATTCCAAATGGCCGCCAACCTGTCTATAGCGGCCACCTGTCTATAGCGGCCACTTTTGCCGTTTCCCTTCAGTGGCCGCTATAGACAGGTTTGACTGTAAATAGTAAAAATAAAAATGACAGAACAATCATTGTCATGATCAAGACTCTTCTGCCTTGTATTTAGCAAACATCAACTGCTTGTATTGTTTTTTTGAATGTGCTCATCTCTGTACATTGTTTTGAGTTCCTTGCTCAATCCGTTCCATAATTTAATTCCACATACAGGAATACTGTGGGTTTTCAGCGTCGTTCTTGCATATAAGTGTTTTAAGTTTAATTTTCCCTAAGATCATATTTCTCCTCTCTGATAGAGAAATACTGTATGACATTTTTGGGTAGCAAATTATTAATAACTTTATGCATTATTTTAGCACTTTGAAAGTGTACTAAATCAGAAAATTTTAATATCTGTGATTTTAAAAATAAAGGGTTTGTATGTTGTCTATACTTGGCATTATGAATGATCCTCACCCATCTTTTTTGCAGTGAGTGAGTGAAGATTGCTTTTGTAATTATTGCCCCATATCTCCACACAATAAGTTAGATATGGTAATACCAAGGAACAGTAAAGAGTGTGGAGTGATTTTTATTTCTACTTTAGGCGGTTTCGGGTTTTTTCAAACTTTTGATCAGCTGATAAACAGCCTATTTCACTTTAATTCTTGTTTGCAATAAAGTGCTTACTCAAAAAATGTTTTGTCACACCATTTCTTCTTTTTGCATTATGAAGCACAACTTAGAACCTCCTTAAGATCCAGCAGTGCAAAATGTACACTGACATTTTTCAACTGGTCTTAAAATTTTCATCAGGAGTGTATGCGATTGTGACTGCATTGGTCCGGGCTTACCATAACCTGCTGACTTTCTGTTTTCCGATGCAAAATAGATACCCCGACCAACACGACCACCTGAATGGGGCATGATCCTCAAGCCGCTCTTAAGAATGGCGGCCACAACTGCTATGTTTGTGCCATGCCACAGCAAACGCCGGTTATCCAGTGCGTCATGCTCTTTAAAACGCTCCCCCTGCAATGAGAGTATGAGTAAATGCCTATTTTTTTTTTCCATGACCTGCGTCTTGTTACCAAACCAAGCTCCTACCTCAAACTCTCTGGCAATTTCCCAAACATTGACAATTTTCGGCTTAAATTGGCCCGCTGTTTTTGACAGATACTTTTGTATGATCTTTAAAAAAAAAAGGCAAAATGTATGAAATATTGCGGTACGAGTATAATGATATGTACAACATACCTTATATCGCGCTGTGGATTTGTCCATCAGAGAGAGCTTGCACTTGAGAGAATTGTAGTCCTGGTCAAGAGGGTGAGGAACAGTCTCTACCATCTCTTCCTGGGCCTTCTCCGTCTCTGACTTCAATGTCTGGGCCAGCTCAATATCAGCCAGAACCTACACCAGCATTGACAAAAAATGTGTGGAAGAACAGCCAACTGCAATTTAAAACGAGACCAATTCTTACCATTAGCATCCCTTTCTTTCTGTCCACAGTATCTTTGCACTCAATGGTCGGAGGTCGATTCCGACCAAAGTTATGCGGGATGGTGGTAAAGAACTTGGAGGAGAGCTCTTGAAGACGTGAATTTCTGTTTCTGCTTTGGTTCAAGGCTGCTTCAATCTCCTCCAGCACCTCAAATCCTTTTGCAATCTGCATCTTACTGAGCTTACCCAAAGGCATCTTCTTGATGTCTGTACAACATCAACACATACAGTTAAGAGCTTTCTGTGACCGGCATCTTTTTGACTTTGCAGTTCACACAATCCACAGCCCCACTCTAAAAACTCTTGATTACAGACAATGCAGATCCACAGAGAAAGCGATCATTTAACCTTTTAAAGTGTCAGGACCCCTGTACCGGGGGCTGCTGGGTAATGAATAACTGCATGTCCACACAACTAGCCCAAGGCTTAAAAGGTGAAACACGTGCTACTTTCACGAAACATATTGTTGTGACAGTCTTTTCCGAGAGAGGGATATATTTGAAGGTTGTCAAAGGGCTAGAGAGTTCGAGTGACACTTTACTCCTTAATCTTAGTGGTAAAGGGAGTCACTGAAAAATCCCATTCTAGGGCACAGTCATGTATTGACTTTGACATGAGGAGGGTGCCTGAACCGGTCCGTGCTACAATGAGTCACACCTACCTAAGTTCATGCATTCCATCGCCTCCTTGAACATGTCATTACTGAATATGAGGTGGATGAGCGCCGATGTAGCCTCGTCAAGGGTGCAGGGTAGAACATTTTTAGTCACTTTGACTGCTTTCCCATCAACACTCTCCACCTGAAATGAGATGAAGAAACGGGTGAGAATGGGTTGAATCATTTGGAGGGTCAACCGTCTTTCTTCTCTGTCAGCTGCTTTAATACCTTAACCTCAGCATCCTGCTCCCCATCCACCTCGATCAAGGTGTACTTCCCGGAGTGAGAGACAAAATTCATGCGATCGCTCCAGTTGTTCTTCGTCTTGTCCTTAAACTTCTTCTCAAAGTCCTTCACAGCGTTCTCAGCATTCGGAAATGAATTAAGTTTGGATTGTCCCACTTCACCCTGAATATGGATCAAAATCAAGTTATTTTTTTAAATAGCCACACAATTGATATACACACTTGTCAAAAATGACTAATAACAATATTATTACGATATTATTGGGTCCAATGTCTACATGTCAAACTCCAGTCTGTCCAGCAGTTTACTGAATCACCTACCTGAAACCTAGGTACCGATTCCCCACTCGGTACACATTTCAAATGAGGGACAGGAAGTGCATATTTGGCGTTGCGATGCACCTCTACAATTCCGGCTAGCATGAAAAAAGTGCACTACATTATGGACTAGGGGTGTCATGACGCACCCAACTCACAAGACGCGACAATATATAACATTGGGTCCACAAGAACGTGACAAGACGAGATTTTAACATTACAGTCCTCCCTCGTTTATAGCAGTTAATTGGTGCCACACCCGACCGCAACTAATTAATTTCCACGATATAGGATTCAATGTTAATAAATGGAATAACCTCATAGTAGAGTATAGAAAACCTATTTATGACTTTCTAAATACGGTTTTTAACATTATTAGAGCCCTGAAGACATGCGCTAGCTAGCGAGATAACAAGCAGATAACAAGCAGAAAATTTGCGTGTTATAGACCCTGTGTATAGCGGTCACCTGTTTATCGCGGCCAGCGGCCACCCATTTTGTCTCCCTTGGTCAATATCTGCCGACTCAAGTAGAAGCTTCATGCACGAAAAAGTTTCGTTTTTTTTCGTCGTGTGTAGACTTTAATTACTGAGTCGTAGCTCAGTCACAATCATTCACAAGATCCACACAAACTGTTAGTTGTTCGACATAAAAAAAAGCTGTCTTCTTTGGAGCTTGTTGCAGACAGTGACACCTGAGTGTCTTCATCACATACACGTGAATGCACAGGCGACAGTGTGCAGGGACACGGCGGGAGACAAATATAACGCAAGTGTTTTGTGAGGCCTGAGGGCATTCTTGTAATGCAAATGGTCAGTATTACTGTTTTGAACGCATATTGTTTTGAGAAGCCAAACTATTTGCTTAAATGTCCCCGAGCAACTAAGCGGAACTACATTCTTCATCACCGAAATCCGACCAGAACTGGACATAGGAGACCAAGTGGGGGGTAAGTACCTGTTAATGGACTACACTGCTGATGGGGATGTCGCACAACTTCATGTCAAAAAATCCCAAACTATCCCTTTAACGACACAGGCAGGAGAAAAAAGGAGCGCTTGATTTGCTTTCCCACACAGCATCTCACCTCACGCAAGCGTTTTCTTAAAATGATCAGTTATCTGAGATTTTTGAAATGCTAACAGATTTATCGGTACGACGTCATAATTCCCTCATATAGGCCCAATAATTGTCGTGCACCCCTACTTTTTGTTTTTTGGCCAGGCTGTGTATGTGAAAGTACTGCACAGACTTACCACTCTGCCCCATCTGTTCCATGAATAGTACTTGTTGGAATCTTTAATGAGCTGGATTACATAAAACTTGTTGTTGTTTTGTCCAATGTTGGTCTGATTGAGCATGCAGTCATAGTCTTCATACACCTGTGGGCAACGATACAGCGCAGTTGTCATCATCTACATCACGAATACTTTCCCTTTGGATGTTGCTAGGTGCTACCTCTCCAGTGTTTGACAGTGAGCAGTGCTCATCCACCTTCCTCTTGCCTTTGAATTGTGGTCCTGCAGCCATAAGGGCTTCTTTGGTAGAGGTGAAGGCATCCTTTGGCTTTGGTTGTTCGGGTTCTTGCTTCACCTTCTTGCCGCCAGCCTTGGCAGCGGAAGCAGAGCGTCTCTTTGGTGCCATGATGATGCTGTTTAGAAAAGCACATCAAAGATGCCATGTTTCTTACAACGGCCGTGACGTCTGGACATAACCGGACACTTCTACTCTAGCCGAAGCCACATTACTAACATCTAAATAATGAATAAATACAAGTTTATTACATAGATGATATCACTGAATACTTCCGTATGTATTTTGAGAATGCATCGACGTCACCATTAAGACGTCTTGAACTTACCTTTTTTAACTTTGAATTGAGTCACGCGGGTTTAAATGCAGCCTGGCAGTAATTGAGGCACTACAAAAAACAACAACATGCACGTCGCCGATAGAGCTGTCTCCGTCTTGTCTGTCTTGGCTGGCGGATTGAGGGTTTCAGGAAGTTTTCCAGAATGTTTACAGCAGGAGGAAGAGGCGGAGCTGGACTGTAAAGCCTTCCTGCTTTGGTACTGCTGTCACTGGAGTCCGCCATGGGACCACACAGCTAAGCTAGCAAGGCTACACCGCCCTCTAGCTCGCATCCTGGGAAGTATCAACACTTTAAAAAATATAAAAATATATAATATATATATATATTATTTTGTGTTTAATTACTAAACACAAAAATAACAAAACTCACTTTTAAAAATGGCTCAGACTGACTCAGCATCTTCCTCATTTTGTTGCTCTTTCTGAATTCCTACTAAATTATGTTGTTGTTATGCTGTTTATGGGCACAAGAGTTATTCAAGTGTTTTTAGGTAAAAATTGAGTTTCAGGGTGTTTGGTAACACATAGAAATTGCAGCAAATGCATCAGGATGCAGAAATGCATGTGGTTCTTAAGGTATCATTCATTATACGGCTGAAAAAGTGGGGCATGAAATATACACGGCAAAACCGAGAGAACTTCAAGTTCAAGCCATCACTGATTAGTAAAATTTGTATTTATTACTAAATAATCCTAGCACAAAAGATTAAAATATATGCCCGAAGAGGGATGTTGAATTACAGTATAACTGTACAAGTATAAGCGTATACTCATTTAATAGAAGTTCATCATATCAATCACAACTTTGAACACAAGATGGCAGTGTTACACAGTATTACTACTACATTACGGTCTATGCTGCACAGTACTGACTGCTGTATTTATATTAAATATCTCAGTAGAGGCAAGGTAGCAAGATTTATTCATATTTTTCATCCAAATCAGCAGAATGAATTGACTGATGACTAATTATATC
Organism: Dunckerocampus dactyliophorus; assembly: GCF_027744805.1. Taxonomy (NCBI): domain Eukaryota; kingdom Metazoa; phylum Chordata; class Actinopteri; order Syngnathiformes; family Syngnathidae; genus Dunckerocampus; species Dunckerocampus dactyliophorus. The sequence goes on from NC_072826.1 coordinate 29,128,857, forward strand.
ACCCACTTCTGGTCTGTCTGCATCACTCAAGACTCATTTCAGGGATATTACACTGTTATTGTCAAGCTTCAGATACTCAAGAAAGGTCAAATAAATTATTATGCCAATCAATGGGTCAGTAATTCTCAGCCACCGTGCCTGGAGAATATCCCATTTCACTTATTTGGCCTGAGAATGATTACAAATAATATATCTTTATTCATCTACGTATGGCAGTGATAGTGACAGGAAGAACAATTAAATGCAGGGGCGGACATACCATTAGGCAAACACAGGCAATTGCCTGGGTCACCAAGATATCTAGGCGTGGAGTAAATTACTCAGACCGTTTGGGCGAGAGGCAGGAAACACTGCAGGAAGAGGTGCAGAGTCTGGAAGATTGAGAAAGCTTTCTGTGCAGGTTATCATGTGTAGCTGCTCTGTAGGAGTCCAACACTCAATACAAAGGCAGGAAAATTAGTATAATAGGTCCCCTTTAATTTATGTGCTTTAAACTACATCAAAATGTGCAATCTATCATGATCGTTTAAACTGCTCCACCCTCCCTTCTCTTGCAACAGACTATTCCATGTTCCATGTCACGCAAAACAAACTTGTTGGCATGAGTTGGAGAACACTGATGCGGAGTTACCCCAGTGGAGCGGAGAAGAGAAAAAGGTGAGAGGAAAACAACCATATTCTATGGTAGACACCCAGGCGAATGCAATAGTTTTAGGGATGAAGCTGAGAGTGACGCTTTTCATCAACGTTGTGAGTATCAAAGTGGTAAACTATATAAAATGTTGCTTGATGTTCTTATCAATTACAGTGTGCTGCGCTTGGCGGAAGTAATAAAAGGACTTTTGTCAGTGCAAGATTGTGGAGCCCCAATGATTGGGTTTGCCTCGGTCGCCCAAATGACACAATACGCCTTTGCACACAATAAGTCAGTATACTCACTGCACTGCATACTGTTTGTACCTTTTGTGACATTTTTGTCTCATGGTGTACTCTTGACATTTTTTTTCCTAATGTAAAATATGTGGCTTGGCTCAATAAAAGCTGTGTTTCTAAAAGTGTGAGGCAGGCGTCTCACACTTAAGTTGAGGTGCAGCAGCTTGAGAAAAATAAAGACAACATTTTTCCAAATATATAATTAATTGTGAGCACTGGGACCCCACAGGGGTGTGTGCTGAGTCCACTCCTCTACACGCTCTTCACCTACGATTGCGTGGCCTCCCACAACAACACCAGCATCATTAAATTTGTGGATGACACTACAGTCATCGGCCTGATCACTGGTGGTGTTGAAACATCATACAGAAGAGAGGTGGCGGACCTCATAGCTTGGTGTCGTGATAACAATCTCCTTCTCAATACAGATAAGACTAAAGAGATGATCATCGACCCAAGAACAAGGGAAAAGGAGCCGCATAGACCCCTGTTTATTGATGAGACTGAGGTGGAGAGGGTGAAAACCTTCAAGTTCCTTGGCACACACATCAGCGAGGACCTCACCTGGTCTCACAACACCCAACAAATTCTGAAGAAGTCCCAAAGGAGACTGTACTTCCTGAGAAGACTGAGGAAATTTGGCATGTCCACCACAATCCTGAGTTGCTTCTACAGATGCACTATGGAAAGTGTCCTTACCGCCTCCATCACTGTTTGGTACGGTAACTGTACAACACATGATAGGAAGGCACTCCAGCGGGTGATCAAGACCTCACAGAACATTGTTGGGGCAGCCCTCCCCTCACTGCAAGACATTTATAAAACTAGAGTCCTACGCAGAAAACACAACCTCATCAAGGACAGCACACATCCACAACACTCATTATTCACACTCCTACCGTCAGGTAGACGCTACAGGAGTTTGAAGTCCAGGACCACAAGGCTGGCGAACAGCTTTTACCCACAGGCCATCAGGCTTCTCAACGAAGCACTCACACACGCTGCACGCACACTGTATCTTGCTTGCTGCTGTAACAGATGAATTTCCCTGCTGTGGGATTAATAAAGTACTACTACTACTACTTATTTATTTATTTATTTATTTGTATTATTTATCTGTATTAATGTCTCTTCTGTTGTTGTTGCTTAATTTATTGGTATTTATGTTTCTTATGTTCTTATTCTTTTTCTTGTGTTTTCTTTCTTTTCTTGGGAGAATGAACAGAATAAGAATTTCATTGCATAGTATAACTACCTGTTTTACTATGCATATGACAATAAAACTCTTGAATCTTGAATCTTAATTATAATTATACATGCACAAAACAGTGCAAAGTATAAATGATGAATGGATGGAAGTTATTGTGAGTTTAGTAGTGCTTCTCACCTGTATCAAAGTGCTGGCCCTTGCAACCTTTTTGGCCCCATGGCGGTTTATTTAGCAGTTGCACTCAACAAAAAAATGCATGGACAGTGAGGCAGCGATGCGTAGGGTGCTTTGTTTGGGCACTCGATTTTACGGAACGATACAGCACAGAGCAAACAGCTTAGTTTGTTACGTGCAACACTGTACAAAAACAGAGTATATGAAACCTCAATTTTGGCAAAAATGTTTGACAAAACGGAGCATACGGAAACAGAGGTTTGACTATCAATAAAATTGTGGCAGAAAAAGTATCAGTATCAATACACATTTGAAATGTTAAGGATCGCCCGTCCCTACTCTTTATGAACTTCCTGGACTTGGAGCTTATTAAAAATGATAAATTACATTCAATATGACTGCCTTTGGCTGTGTTGCGTTCATACAGATATTTCAATAGCCTGCCCATTTATGTATGGTATTTATAACCTTTCAACATTCATCCATCATCTTCTGCTTATCCAAGGTCGGGTCGCAGGGACAGCAGCCTAAGCAGGGAAGCCCAGACTTCTCTCTCCCCAGAACATAGATCCACCGGTAAACTGAGAGCTTTGCCTTTCCGCTCAGCTCCTTCTTCACCACAACAGACTGATGCAGGGACCGCATCACTGCAGACGCAGCCGGAATCCACCTGTTGATCTCACGTTCCATCCTTCCTCACTCAAACAAGACCCCAAAGTATTTAAACTCCTCCACTTGGGGCAGGATCTCATCCCCGACCTGGAGATGGCACTCCGCCCTTTTCTGTACAAGAACCATAAACTTGGGCTTAGAAATGCTGATTTTCATCCCAGCTGCTTCACACTTGGGTGTGAACCAATACAGTGAGAGTTGAAGATCATGGCCGGATGAAGCCAGCAGGACGGCATCATCTGCAAAAACAGACCCAACCCTGCAGCCACCAAACCGGATCCCCTCAGCGCCCTGGCTACACATAGAAATTCTGTCCATAAAAGTAATGAACCAAATCGGTGTATCAACAAAGGGCAGCCCTGGCGTAGTCCAACCCTCACTGGAAACAAGTCCAACATATTGCCGGTCATACAGGGGACTGAACTGCCTAAATAAGGTGGCTGGATACCCCACAATACTCTCGGAGTACTTCCCACAGGATTCCTCGTGGAACATGTTTGAATGCCTTCTCCAAGTCCACAAAACACATGTGGACTGGTTGGGCAAACCCCCACGCATCCTCAAGAACCCTGCCGAGAGTGTAGAGCTGGTCCACAGTTCCACGACCAGGACAAAAACCGCACTGCTCCTACTGAATCCGAGAATCAACTATCCGGTGGATCCTCCTCTCCAGAAGCCCTGAATAGTCCTTACCAGGAAGTCTGAGGAGTGTGATCCCACGATAGTTGGAACACACTCCGGTCTCCCTTCTGAAAAAGGGGGACCACCCCCCCGGTCCACCTATCCAGAGGCTCCCGATGTCCATGCGATGCTCCAGAGTTGTGTCAACCAAGACATGCCCACAGTATCCAGGCCTTCTAAAAAAATCTAGTTTCTGATGTTACCATTGTGCTTGAAGTGCTATGTTTTGCTATTATTTGTTGCAGCGTTACCCCAGGATGCAAAGACAGGTCAGCTGGTGTAGTCAAAAAGGTCTTTGTTATCCAAAAATGAGCTCACAAAGAGCGGCATGGGTCACCAGGGCTGACACAACAAAAGTATAAAAATTAGGGCTGTCAAATGATTAAAAATTGTAATCAGACGAATCACAGTTTTTAAATAATTAATCATGATTAATCACCATTAGCAACTATATCTAACATGCCCATTTTTACTGTATTTAATGAACAGAAAGATAAATGACAGGACAGGATTGTATATATTTGTATGAATTAACAGCTCCAAATGAACTTAATGTCAAACCAGCTAAAATATACCACACAAGTCTAAAAATCTATTTTTCTCACACTAGTTTCTTTAAATGTAGCAGAACATTTGAATCACATTTTAAGCCCTGTAATTATGAGCAATGAGGGGTTGCGATCAGACATGGCAAATGTACAGGTTTTCAGCGTATTTTCCAGCAGACAAACAACCATTCACACTCACACCTATGGACAATTTAGAGTCGCCAATTAATCTCACCTGCATGTTTTTGGGAATGTGGGAGGAAGCCGGAGTACCCGGAGAAAACCCACGCGCACACGGGGAGAATATGCAAACTCCACACAGAAATGCCCAAGGGAGAATCGAACCCAGGTCTTCCCGATCTCCAGGCTGTTCCTGTGTTGGCCAACGTGCTAACCACTAGGCCAACGTGCTAACCACTAGACCACCGTGCGGCCGACAGCCCTAATAAAAAATACAAAATTCCAAAGCAAAGTAGAAGTAGAGAATAGCATAAGCTCACCATTGAAATCACTTCCAATCATCCAACGCAAACGTACCGGTCCATCATTGCCCCAGTACCAGTGCTGTGCTTACGAAGCCTGCTGATTATTAACGAGGAACATCTGAGACCGGTAGCTGCCTCAGAACAAGGCCAAGAGAACTCAAAACCGTGCAATACGGGAAATGGATATAACAAAATAAGAGCACAACAAAAGGAAACATCAATGAACAAAGGAAAACCAAACCCATAAGTCTCAATTGTCATGTGGAACATGGCATGAAGACTGCAAATGTGCTTCATTCCATGCAAGAATTCACACCGAGCCAATTTGGTATTGATAAAAAACACATTTTATTTACATAAATTACAAGAAAGCACAAACTTTTCACCAAAGTCTACATTAAAAACATCCCGTATATAATACATTTAACAGTTGCACTATCGTTTACTCCATTTGTTGCAATAAAAAGGATGGCAATACTCTATGTAACTTTTATTGGCACTGAGCTTTGAAAATCTCTTTGAACTGAACAGAATAAAATCATTGGGACATTGTACTCACATCACTTTGCGGACAACAAAGTCAGGACAATCATCCTCTGTAATATCTGAGACACCTGATTGAGGACTAGTGGTTATATAATTGTGTTTACAACGCTTGGCTGATCTTCACAAGGAAGACGTCGTGGAGTCGACCACCTCTCGCCCATTACACACTGTCGGAACGATATTGGAGGCTGATGCTGCAAAACAAAGACACAAACGCATACATAGTACATGTAACAAGTAAAGCATGCGCCATGTCACTTGTCATGTACCTTGAGAGAAACTGGAGCCCGGGCCGGTGGTAACACTGAAGCGGGTGGTGGCCACCCTGAGAGTACAGACATTCTTCTGTGGCTGGAACAGGATGATGTGGACCTTGGGAGCAAACAGGCAGCCCAGGACGACCGACCCGCTCAGACTGACAGAGATACACATGGTGGTGGTCTGCACCTGCAAACAGAGGTACACACACTCATTCATTACACTCAATGCAAATATAAATGTAATACTTTTGCTTTTGGCCCCATTTTTCATGAGCTGAACTCAAAGATGTAAAACTTTTTCAACGTACAAATATTGTCATAACCTCAGTGAGCACTTCTCCTTTGACGAGATAATCCATCCAACGCACAGGTGTGGCATATCAGGATTCTAATTCGGGATTCTAAAACAGCATGATTATTACACGTGTGCCGAAGGCTGGCCACAACAAAAGGCCACTCCAAAATGTGCAGGTTTACTGTATAGAGGGGTGAGTATGCTGACCATGCTGCCCCCTACTCCCATACAATTAGACTGCACATTTTGGAGTGGCCTTTTATTGTGGCCAACCTAAGGCACCCTTGTGCAATAATCATGTTGTCTAATCAGCTTTTTTATATATATATCTATGTATATATCTATATATATATATATATATCTATATCTATATCTATATATATATATATATATTATTTTTTTAGAAATGTTAAATAGTTCTGGGAAATCTGTCACGGCAAGTATAGCGTACTGATTAGCATCCTGTCCATTGGTCGATCAATGAAACTACCGCTGATTGGTCCTCGTCTGGGCGACAGCGATGACAAGTTGAACATTTTTCAACTTTCTGGGATCGTGTCGCAAGACGTGTCGCATGACACGCACAAGCATAAATTTTCACACACACGAATTTCGCGTGTCGCTTGGCTGGACGGTGACACGCGATAACCGCCCTATTGCGCAAGTTCCATTGAAAATGAATGGAGTCGAGGCGATGTCGCCTCCCATGTGTGGCGCCCATACTTAGCCAAAACGCGGGACACGTGCATGTGTGTGCAGTGGCAGTCGGAGGTATAAGGCGGATAGCCCGAAAAGCTGCTCTCTCATCCAAAGTCTCCCTAAAGAACGTGCCTGACCCTCTAAGTTTCACCAGTGATTTTGAAAAAGTAAGTCAAATATGTTTTTTTCATGCTTCCCCTTTCATATCATACAGCCCAGGGGTCACCAACGTGAGCCCCCCACAACCACATGAGGCGCCTGCAAGCCAGTCCTCGGTCTTCCCCGAAGCATCCTACCGGTTGGACATGCCCTGAACACCTCTCATGGGAGGCGTGCGGGAGGCATCCTGACCACATGCACGAGCCGCCTCATCTGGCTCCTCTCCATGAGTCTCCCATGAGTACAATATTTGGATATAATATGCATAACACATAAAGGTCTTTACAATAGGGCGTGCAGTGGCTAAATGTCCTCTGCTCCATTCAGAAGCCGTTTTGAATATTACCACCGACAGTAGTGTATTGCAATGACTTTTAAGTGAATTTAATAATTCACAAGTGTTGCGTATGAAGAGGGGAGGACAAGTACTCTGCTTTTGCAATAACATTCTTCCAGACGTGTCTTCTGCTCAGGGATAAAGAACAGCATGTAAAGCAGGTCTAAGGCAGATTTCACACCGTTCGGCCTTGAAAGTACGTATAGGATTTTACTTCACAATGGCAGCACTACTGTGTGAAGTCACTGCATTCATCTCCTCGCTGACGCTTCAGGCTGTGTTGGTTATTGTGAAGCCTTTTGAGATGATCCAGCACGGAAGGCAAGCTGGTATGGACCTTGGATCTCATTGATTGATGTATGTGTGCTGTGTTTGGCTTGCTCTGGCAGGGGGATGCTGTTGTACAAACTAAATAAATCTGTCATCTCCCCCACTGCCATTGGATTTTAGACCACAGGTGTCAAACTCAAGGCCCCGGGGCCGGATTCAGCCCGCTGTATCGTTTTATGTGGCCCGCGAAAGCCTGAAAATTACACACATCAAAAGGGCACTTTTAAAAATATATATTTAAGAAAAATATTTTATTTTATTTTATTTTATCTTTACAAATTATTATTATTATTTCTGTTCCTAATTGTCATATACTGTATAAGAATATATTTATTTAAATATATTTATTTCTTAAAATTTCTTAAAATGTATTTATTTATTTATTAACATTTATTTTTAATATATTTTATTAAATAAAAATAACTGCATTTATTTTCAAAAATCCAAAAGACATCATCTTTCTTGTATTTTTCTTTTTTTGTATTTTATTGTTTTTTTTTTTTTTTATTAAATGTCTTCGGTCTGTCAATTTTGTACTGCATGCAATTGGAGTTTCTTTAACAGAATCACACAATAGTTATATAATCAAAATTTTCAAATTTCTTTGGCACTTTGACTTCTGATTTCAAAGTAAGTAAATAAATAAATAATATAAGTAAATAATCACATGTGTAATAATATCATGAGGAGATTATACATTTAGAGGTGACCCTCTGAGGGCAACCATACAGTAACTGCAATGTGGTCCACGGTGAAAACGAGTTTGACGCCTGTTTTAGACCTCTTTAGGTGTATTTTACCCGAGTCAGTGATGAAAAGGCTCCTGTCCTTCCTTCTTAAAAGGTTGTGAGTGAAGCTTTTCTAATTTGGCCAATCAAGAGCTGATTGTGATTGTATCATTTCCTGCATTGTGATGGGTCCGATGCACATCTGGCAAGGTTCAGTAATGTGTCAGAGGTTGCGTTCCCCTCTATCCCATCAGCCTCGGGTGTTTTCATGGCGGCGCTGTCTGTGGGTGTTTAATCAGTTGTGTTTGCCGCCAAGATGAGATGACCAGCCCTGGCATATGAGGGGAGACCTCTCCCTCAGGGCGCCAAGAACAGCTTCAATATTTCATATGATAATCAAATAAGTTATTCATGGGCCAGTGGATTGTATTTAATTTACATTTCATGACAGACCGCAGTGAAATTTTTCCCCTCACTGGAGATTTGCATCAGGGTGTGACGACCATGTATTAAACACAGATAACACTAACGAGTAACATCGTTGCAATGACCGACTGCATGCTTTGCTAATTATTTATTGGTCAAAGGAGAGTTTTCTTTGTCTTTTCCGGCTGTAACTCCCCCGCATAGCCAGCAGGGCCTGCAGGGAGGGTTCATCTGAGCATCACCACAGTCCCAGGACAGAGGGCACAGCTGGGACCTTGCATCCTTGTCTTTCACACTCCATTCCACATAGCAATGTGCAGGGACACTGGGGGACATCTAGTTCCATTTCTGCCCTCACAGTCCTGCCTGGCTTCTCCTCCTTTCTGCAGAGGCAATTGTGTCAGGGGAATCCGCTGTGTATGTCGCTCTTCTGCCTCCCTTGTGTTGCAATGTGTTAAGATCCCAGAGGGAAATACCCCAACAACTCAGGTCACTTCTGTCAATTTTGTGTACAGTATATGGCATGATGTTAAAATAACTACCTTATTAAGTGTTTGGGAGGAGAAAAGTTAACATTCCAAGGGTCATACCTGCAAAATAAGGGAACGAAGAAACTGTCATCTGCAGTATCAGAGACGATTTTTTTTTTGATGAAAGTAGGGGTGCGGTAGGGCTGATTTGAGGAAATTATGATGTCATACTGATAAATCCGACAACATTAAAAATATCTGCGATAGCCGATAATTTGAAAAAATGCTCCAATGAGACGAGATTACCCGTCCTGTGCATGTGAGCAAATTAATCTCTCATTTTTTCTCCTGCTTGTGACGTTAACAGCCTGTCGTAACTTCCACTGAGCTCACTTGTAAACAAACATTCACTGAGGAAGACTTTCATGCTAGTTTTACCAAATGCTCCACAATGAGGGTAAAAAAAAAAACATCGAGCACACAAAAAAACGTAGATCTTAAAACGTTATCGGAATCAGTTTGAAAAAAAGATATCGTGCATCCCTAGATAACCGTTACAACACGGAAAATTGACAGGAAAGTATTTCAACAGGAGGGCGACGGGGAAAAAAGGGCACAATACATGAGTTTCCCCGGAAAAATGGGAGGGTTGACAGATGTGCCATGGGTATCCACGACGGGTATCGCCAACGATAACATCAAACGGAAATGGTCCAAAACACCACAAAACAAATGCAACGGGTAAATGAAAGTTAGACAGGCTACCAGGGGAGCCAGACCTGAGGGATGTTCGTCTTTAAAGCCATGAGCGGGATGCCCAGAAGAAAGTTGGCGGAATGAAAAGGTACATTATTCTTTATGTTTCTGTTGAACACTTGGCCGTCAAACTCGGTTGCGCTATAAAAATATTCCATCTTACATCTTTAAAGGGGCTGTGCCTCACTTTAAGAGTCCCTGGCAGCCTGGCTTACTTGCGTCTCGTTCTGTGAACTTGCAGCATTGTTCTCATGCGGTTGTTTCGGGCATCTGTGTGGCTTTGTGGCAGTGTCAGCATTTTTCTTTGGCATTTGTTTTTGATCCTACAGCAGGGGTGTCCAAACATTTTCCAGCGAAGGCCAATAGTGAAAAATGAAAGGATGCAATTTTGTCATTTTGATATTTTGTAAAGCAAAACATGTAGATATGCTAAGAAGTTGTATACCGTAAATTTTGGTGTATAAGCTGCACCACCCACTAAATTTAGAGAAAAAAAACAGATTTGTTTTCATATAAGCTTCACCAGTGTATAAGCCACATGTGTCCACGTCATAAAATGGCATATTGTGGCACGCACAAGTCCGTGAGGACCAGTCAGCTCTTTATTTGACAGGTGCCAATCACAAGCATGAAAAAACTCACAATGAGCTTGTCAACCATTGGAAAATGCAGGAGGTCTCAGTCTGACTCACGGTGTCATCTTACAAACAACATTAAACTCCTCACACAGCAACTAACACACAAATGTTGTGCCTCTGAAATATACAATCATGTACCAATACGACTTTAATATGAAATTAAGTTGCTGTGTGATGAATTTTGTGTTGTTAGTGAAGTGTTCTTTGAAAGATGACACCCTGTTATGTTGTTATGCCGTTATATATAATGACCTCCACTGATTTCCAGCCGATGGACAAGCTCGTTGTGAGTGCACTGATAGCTTGTGATTGGCTCCTGCTAAAGAAAGAGCTGTCGTTTCCTCCCTGACTTGCGAGTGGTACAGCATTTGAACAATTAGTAGTAGCTCTGAAGTAAAGGAGATGTCACGAGATTAAGAGCACCGCTGTATAAGCCGCAGGGTTCAAAGTTTACGAAAAAAGAAAATCGGCTTGTACACCGGAATTTACGGTATATTTTTTAAAAATTGCATCTCAGCTTTGTGATATAGGTGAAAAAGCCTGTTATTGATTAATTTTAAAAATATTTGCTTTTTTCCTCCCATTTCTGCTGTTTTCTTAAATTTTCCAATGTATTTAAACTTTTGTCTTAAATAATCTTCCTACATTTTCTATTAGGACATTATTCCCATAATATTATGACTTTATTCCTATAATATTTACATTTTTTTCCCAGCCTAATTTTCCAAAAAATACAACCTTATTTTGTTTTATTTTGTCACAGTTGCTTGTATGATCTAATCTTAAATCTCGGGGCGATATGGCCCTTTCTGTCGCAGGCCCGAGACTTTGGAAAAGCCTTCCCCTGAACATTAGATCTGCACGAACACTGGAGCATTTTAAATCTTTATTGACATCTTATTTTTATGGACTGGCTTTGAACACAGGTTACCCTGGGCATTGTTTTGACTGTTTTTTTTTACTGTTTTATTGGCCATTATTTGCAAATTATTGTCAACGTTATTTTGAGACCATTTTTCATGAATGTAATGATGATATATGGCATAATAATGGGAGTACACCGTATCAAAAGCAATAAGTTTTAAATTATTAGAGTATTTAACATTGTAATTGGAATGTCAAGAGCTTTTTAATAGAATGAACAAACAAAATAATACATTAAACAAACAAAAAAGACAGAAAAACCCGAATCAACATAAAATGGACTCTGTCTCTTAACAAAAATTGCACATAAATAAAAATGACAATAAATCACAATATTTCTGATTTCGAATCATTGTCATTTTTGTTGTGGCAAACAGTGCAAGAATAAACGTGCCTCTCGTCTTTTTAACTCAGAACCTGCACAAACCTGACATTAAAGCGGTAAAACGCAACACAGCGTAAACATGCTCACGCAGCCTGAGTTGCGCTCACGCAGCCCGAGTCGCACACACACAGCCGCACTCGCATGCTCTGCTAAACTAAGCTAACCCCGCTAGCTTCCATTCACGTTTCGTAGGAAAGGAGATTCAAAGGTTTTTGGCGCCGTTTTGACATATTTAGCTCGGGAGGGGGCGGGTTAGTGTTTGTGATGAGATTCTGCCATGATTGAGTAGTCCGCCAGGGAAATACTTCCCCGATGACATAATTTCATTCACATTATGTCACTTTCCGTGAGTGAATGTCACTTTCTGCAAGTGTCAACTTTGTTTTTACTTAGCGTGCCATTAATTGATTATTGATTATCGCGACAGGCCTAGTGTTTCAACATAAGGATTGTGGGAAAAATTCCAAAAAAAGTGCAGGGGTGTCAAACTCAATCATCCAGGGGGCCCAAACACAAAGCCTACTTTAGGTTGTGGGCTGAACTGGACATTAACTCCCCCCATAGTTAGTATGGTCAGATTTTGAAAAACTGTCTCATTAGGACTGGAGACTAGATAAGTAAGCAGGCTACACACCTTTTATCCCGATTCCCCCCACGTACAGTGCCGGGATTGGAACATACCAATATAATGCACCCCTGTGGTTGCATTTTCAGGTTGGGACAAAATGCGCATGACAGCTGATGAATGCATCTTTATGTGGACTGTATTTTTTTAAATCTTCACTCACAGGTTGACTTTTTTTTTTGTTTAAACTTCCGTTTATTCCTGCTTGAAATTTCTCCTTTCCAATAGTCTGCGGATATACGACTATGGGTGTTCTGGCGTGGTTGTTTGTTTGAATAAAGTGATTGTTGATTGACCACCTCTTTGTATTTGGCCCAATGTCCGGGCAAAAGCTACAGTATTTTATATCAACACAAAAACAACACAATCCGTGAGATGTGTAACCCGGAAGAGTTTGCAGCTGTGGAATGGGCAGATTCCTCATTTCCTAGATTGCTTTGCTGTAGTTAAAATGATCACTTTTGACTGTCTTACCCTCTTTCAGGTGTTATTTTGTACAGACAGGGTGTAATAGTTTAGATGATGCTATTTATAGTCGTGTACAGTTCAATTATTTTGACTTTTGGTCTGAACTGGCACCCTTATTAAGAATGGGTGTGAATTTCATGCTTTACAGAATATGTTTCCACTTTCAAAATTAAAATGCCCACAAGTAATTTATACTGGAGGAATCGCTTAATTACGCCTATCGCCATAAGCACTTTGTTTGATAAGGTCCGTGCGGCGGGCCAAGTCAATGCTATTTTCCAAACAGTTCCGCGGGCCGGATTTGGCTGCGGGTCTGTGCTTTAGGCTGTACGAATGGGATAGTGTATCCAAATCACCTTTTCATTGATCGGATCAGCACAAGCGGTGAGTCTTAAACAAGCATGCATGTAGTTTATGACTCACCCTGTAGTCACTGGCAGTGACGTAGAAAATGGGCTGAAAAGCCAGCCAGATGATGCAGGTCGTGTACATGGTGAACCCAATGAACTTGGCTTCGTTGAAGTTTTCGGGGCACTTTCGGGTCTTGAAGGCGTAAACCGTGCAGAGGATGATGAGGATGCAGTTATAGGTGAGAGACATGAGCATGCTGGAGTCCTTGCTGTTACACTTGAGGGTGACCACATCTCTCTTCTCGGGGCTCACTTCCTTTCTCACTCCTGGAGCTTCGATGAGCAGCCAAACCACCACCACGACCAGCTGGCAGGAGATCAGACCGCCACAGATGGCAACCTGGGAGGCTGGGCTGATAAATCGAGGTCGCTGGGCCCCGCCCTTAACCCCGTTGAAGATCCGAGCGATGCGATTGGTCTTGGTCAGGAGGGCTGAGTAGCATACAGCGAAGGAGGTTCCTAAGCCCAGGCGGCGCAGCGTACAAACTGCCGTGGAAGGTTTAGCGATGTAGATGAAAGTCATCGTGTAGCACATCAGCACCCCCAGCAGAAGAATATAGGACAGCTCACGACCGCTGGCCTTCACCACGGGCGTCTCGTTGTGTTTGAAGAACAGGCCAATGACGAAGAGCGTGCACATCATCCCCAGGCAGGAAATGGTGACAGGTCCAATAGCCCATGCGTCTTCCCAGCGAATGTACTCCTCAGGTAGGTCATAACAACCTGTCAGATTAGCCAGAGGCCACTGTCCAAAGCTGCAGTCAGCACATGTGAACGCATCCTGCAAGTACTGGTAGGACTGACAAGGGATGCAGATCCAGCAGCACACGTCTCCAGGCTGCATACTCTTCACCTCATTCTTCCTGCAGGGATCGCTACACTGCGAGGCGGGGGCACCCTGGCCATCCCAGGGGATCAGACTAGTGTTCAGGGTCAAGCTCTGAGCCCAGTAGCCAACTTTGTGGTAGATGTACCGTCCACCCTCCTTGTGGTAGTGGAAAATGTTGTAGCGGCCAAAGCTGTCACCAAAGGCGTCAAAACGGACGATGTTATCTGTCTCTGGGGGACGAAATGGTGCTGTTGGGGACAATGATTGAAAAGAAGGTCAAAATACGAGAACAATCTAAACTAAATTATGTCTGGCACTAAAGCACCTATAGTTTGTGACCTCCAAAGGCTTGTAAATGGTCAAAGTACTTACCATTTATATTGTTTCTATAAAAGTAATTACTCTTGTAAATCACACCAAGAAGGTCAGTATTTCCATGCAAGCGAAGTACAATGACTTCTGATGTATACCAGCTTTGCTGTCCTATGTTTTGCAATGCTGCTATGGTGCAGCCCAGAAGGGCAGAAAACTAGGGATGTAAAACTCTCTTCGATACGCATCTCGATCCACGGGTTACGACACAATTAAAAAATGATGGATTTTAAAAACAGAATGAGTCGATACATTGTACAAATGGTATGATTCGCTTGTCAACCCGACGGAAATTGCAGGAGGTCATTACTCAATATAGCAGTCTGACTCATGGTTTCATCTTACAAACAACATTAAACTCATCACACAGCAACTAACACTAAATGTTATACCTCAAAAATATACAATCATGTACCAATACGAGTTTTTATGAAAAAACCCCAACATTTTAAAGGGTTCCCATAATGCACAAAACCATTTAATTGGAGGAGCATAGAAAGCATAGAAAATGGTGGATGGTGCTGCAATGCCAGAGGAAAGGCTGACGTCATTGCAGTGCCCCAATGACTGTGTTGCTCAGATGCAATGCCTTATGGGAAAACTTTAAAATGTTGGGTTTTGAACTCATATTGGAACATGTTTGTATATTTGTCAGGTACACTTTTTGAGTGTTAAGTTTCTGTGTGATGAATATATTGTTGTTAGTAACGTGTTCTTTGAAAGATGACACCGTGAGTCAGACTGTTGTACTGTTTGTAATATATAATTACCGCCTGCAATTTCCAGTGGGTTGACAAGCTGTTGTGAGTGCACTGATAGCTCGTGATTGGCTCCTGCCAAAGAAAGAGTTAGTTTCCTCACTCACTCGCAAATGGCACACTATTTAAAAAATTAGTAGTAGTTCTGAAGTAAAGGAGATGTCGCAAGATTAGAATTTATCCATAAATTAGTCGCACCGCTGTATAAGCCGCAGGGTTCAAATTTTAAGAAAAAAATTGCGACTTATACACTGGAATTTACGGTAACACACAGTTAGAAATCCCACAGGTGTTGCATGTTTAAATTGTTTGTTGCGAGCGGCGACTTGTACCACTTTGTGAGACAGCCCTTCAACGCCCCATCTAACTTTCTCTCACACTGCACAGATTACTATAGACTACTATACTATATTTTTCCTTTTTTTCTTTCATCTCATATTTGGTCCCAAATGCTGATAGTATGTGGGAATGCAGAAAGGTGAAAACTGACAACCTTATTAAGTGCTAATGTGCATATTTGTATAGTGAACTTTCTGAAAAACAAACTCCATGCTCTTACTGGTGGATGGTGGCTGTGCATTCATTTTGTGCTTTTAATTTGATGTTGTTCCTGTCTTACTCTTACACAATACAAAATAAATAAGATAAATTAGATCGCTGTAATGTACGTATGTTTAACTGATGTGTTGAAAATGTTTCCTGGTGACTAGTTCATGTGCTGCTAATGCTAGCGCTGCCAATGCTGTTTACATACATTCTCGTCTTCAGTTATGCTAAGCTAGTGAGCTTGCATGACAATCGTTTCACCGGCAACCCAGACTGTTTAAGAGACGGACTGTAAACCTTTTGCTAGTCTTGTGATGTCTCTACAGTGGATTAATCTAAGGTTTCATGGCTGATTCTTATCGATCGAGGAGGCTGCTACCTATGCAGCTTGTCGAACTGGACATCAGGTTGCATCAGTTTATCATTTAAAACCCTACGGAAACATATATTTACTTTGTGATGTTAAAGCAATTTGGAGTAGCGCTCATGTTGAGCGTAACCATGACTTTACTCACCCTCAATCTTTGTCTTGAGAATGTAGTCCCGATAAAACTTCCTGCCATTGCCAGGTTTAAGAGCGTCGCAGACCTTGGTGGAGTTTGGACACAAGGCCTGCCTCATGTTGTGCAATGCGGTGGCCATGGCATAAACTGCATTCACCACAAACATGATCTTGGATTCGGGTTGAAAGGGATCCTTTCGCAGGGAGTGCTTCCCACAGCTTAAATCATGGAGGCTGCACTGAAACTGGTTCTCCCAGAACTCTCTGAACCAAGGATTCCTGGTATTGTTGTACGGATGGAGGGCAGTGAAGTAGTCGTTAAACTGGGGGATCTGATAGGAGGCCAGTTCAATGGTGAATGCGCCATCAGCAACAGCTTCACTGCCTCTCACCACGCTCTCCTGCGCTCCCCAGCCATCGCTGGCCACCCAAGTGAAGGTGACGTTCATGCGGTTGGCCGCGACTAGAAGCTCACGAGCATCTTCGCTGCGAGTGAACAGGATAACCACCTTGGCATTGGACTTCTGCTGCAGGGAGCGAATCACATTCTCATAGCTCCAACGGCTCATGGAACGGCTCACCTTGGCCGAGGTGGCAATGCAGATGTGTCGGGCCCGAGCCTCCTGCTGAAAAGCATCAATTCCAGTCTCACCGTAGTCCCCTTCCGATGCCACCGTCGACACATACGTCCAGTTAAAGTAACGTAGGATCTCAGCCATGGCCTTGGCCTGGAAGAAATCCGGGGGCACGGTGCGGGCAAAGTAGTCATATCGAGTCTTGTCACTGAGTTTGGCACTGGTGGAGGCGTAGCTGATCTGAGGGATCTGAAAGAGTCGCAGCAAGTTGGCCACCTAAGGAAAAGAAAACAAGGTGAGTGTGTTTGTCATTCAATCATTTTCTTCCGCTTATCCTTTTCTTCCCCAGGGAAGCAATTTGTTGAACAGTTGTTTCTTTACTGGAACCCGGATTGAGCAGCAGAACTGCAGGGTAAGTGGCAACATCTTGGCATTTACAGTTATGTGAGCTTAACTGTCAGTCTGACATACACTGGTTTGTGTCGAGGTTTTCAAATTGTCAGTTATCGAGAGCACTTAGTGACAGGCGCTGCAGTGTATAGAATTGACTGTAAAACTGCAAACCCTGTCAAAAAGTTCCCGCTACACTTCAAGAAAGGCGAGAGCTGGAGGTGCAGTGGTTGAGGACAGAGACCTATGGGCATGTGAGAGAATAAAACATTTCAGGACTTTTAAAGGTTTTTCCGGGGTTGTGACAGTGCTTTGCAGTGTACGGATGCTGACAAGCGACTGACTAGTTTTTGCTTGAGGCGTCGTTGTTGAAGCCTAAGGGCAGTTACACTCATTTGAAGGCAAATCAAATCTGGTAGGGAATTATGCAGTTGCTCTTGTTGTATTGGGCTGGACATTTGGAACATATATACATTTTGCATTTTTGGATCTGAAGGAGGTTCTTTGGAGAGCTTCAAAGTGCAAAAAGAAGAAATGGGAATGAGACAAAAAAGCATTTGAGAAAGCAATTTATTGCAAACAAGCATTAAAGTGAAATCGGCTGTTCATCAACTAATCAAAAGTTTAAGCCATAGACCAAAGGTTGAAAAAAGGAGTGAGTAATGAGTAGCTGTGCCATTCTTGTTCATGAGGTGAAAAATTGCTTTGGACATGCTTGATCCCAGTGTTTCCAGGAGGCTAGTGGGAATGTTGCTCCAGGTGGTGAAGATGGCTTCATGGAGGGCATCCACTGTCGGGAACTGATGTCCATTTTTGTAAACTTCCCTTGCCATCCATCCCCAAATGTTCTCCATTAGAT
This sequence comes from Dunckerocampus dactyliophorus, assembly GCF_027744805.1. Lineage (NCBI taxonomy): Eukaryota > Metazoa > Chordata > Actinopteri > Syngnathiformes > Syngnathidae > Dunckerocampus > Dunckerocampus dactyliophorus. The sequence continues at coordinate 29,146,847 of NC_072826.1, forward strand.
TTAGATGAGGGGAACACACGGGATGGTCCAAAAGAGTGAGCTTATTCCTCTGGAAGAAGCCCTTTGTAAAGTGCATCGTTGTCCTGCTGTAAAAGCCAGTCATTCACCACACAGACGAGGGCCTTCAGTCATGAGAGATGCCCCCTGCAACATCTCCACATAGCCGGCTGCCGTTTGACGTCCCTGCACAACCTGATGCTCCATTGTCCCATTCAAGGATCATGATAGCGTCCCCTCCACTGTGCCGTGTATAAAACATGTCAGGTGGGATCTCCTTGTCATGCCAGTAACGTTGGATGCCATCAGGACCGTCAAGGGAGACTCAAACTTTCTTCCACCTTTCATTGTCAAATGTTTGGTGCTCTCCTGCAAATTCCAAACGGCCAAATTTGTGGAATTGAAGGCCTTTGAAGAGCTTTTTTCTTCTTAAAATCCTTGTCTGGTAGATGGCGTCTGGTGGTTATTGGAGTGCACTCAGCACCAGTAACAACCTTCATTTGGACCTAGGTGGTCCCGTGTCTGGACTGACCTCCAGCTCAGGGTCGGTGACATTTTGGTTCATTTGGGTCTACCCCTTGACTTTTTTGTTCCTTAACCCTCAGGATCTTTTGAAGAAGTTTCAAATGTGTCACTGCGACCAACCTCAGCAGCAATGGTGCGCTTTTGGATTTTAAAGCCTGTGGTCTCAAACTTTTGATCAGCTGATAAACAGCCTATTTTGCTTAAATGCTTCTTTGCAATAAATTGCTTATCAAATTAATTTTTCGGTCTCAGTCCCATTTCTTCTTTTTGCATTTTGAAGCTCTATTTGGAACCTCCTTAAGATCCAACAGTGTAAAATGTAAATTCTTGCAATTTTTCATCTGGTCTTAAAATTTTGATCAGGAGTGTATAACAACAAGACGGCCTGAAGAAGACAAACAGTGGCGCTTGGGACCAATACTGTGGAACATAAGTCCATTGCAAAAGCAGCCTGAAACATTTCTTGTGTGATGCATCAGTGGTCTTAAATTACGGAATCTTTGATCTCATGCAGGATCAGATGGATGAATATTTAATGAGCCAATCCAGCAGGAATTTCCAGATCCCAACATTTGTTGGGAAGATACAGCATCAGGTTCGGCACACACGCACACGAAAGAGGAAATGTGACTTGAAATCTTGGAGTCAGATTGTCCTCTCGCCACCCATCATTATCATAAAGCAATTTAGAGCTATTTCTGTCTCATCTGAGATGTTCCAACTGAAATAAAAATTTAGATTGCTGTAACGCACGAGCGCACCTTTCACATCAGTTCAAAGGTTCGGAAGCCAGGTCAGCTGGAGAATGCGGGCAGCCAAATAATGACATTTCTGCATAAAATAGTATTTAAATCGCCTTGACAGTCTTTCCCAACATGTGGTGAAGCAGCTGGCTACAGTGCGCCTGCTCTCTTAGGAGCGAGTTAGACTGTTATCCGTAGCGGCAAGTGACACATAAACAACACCGAGCCAAAACCCACTTCTTCAATTCATGAAAAATCCCTTCTCCAGTATGTCCTCATTTGGTTTGCTGTGAATAATGACTAACCAATTGAGGTTAATATAAGATATAATTGATACCAGGCTAGTATGAGCATCTGATCGGTATTAGCGTGATGAGTGTGATATTTTTCAGTTCTCTTCCATGTTTATTTTCACAAATATTATGTTGCTCTGTAAAATGTATATCTTGTTTACGAACTCAGGGAGTTTCTTTGTCTTTGGACACAGGAGGACTTTAAGGACAAAAAATGATTTTGAATGACAGTCGATAGTAGTTTTTTCTTTGGCTTAGTTATTTTGCAGGATTGACTTTATTTTGCCCAAACAATTGTATGTAAGAAAACAGAGCAAGGGAATAATTTGATTGCTTTGTTTATATTGTTACATTGTCTTAGATTGTAATAAATTTTGGAGCAACTAATTCGTCGGAATAAAAACAACCTAACTGTTGCTAACGTCCAAACGTCAAAGGTATTGACCACCAACAAAACTGGCAGAGAAAAGGGCTTCTGTCACAACGAATGCAGAGGAAGAGGACGTGGAAGAGAGCCAGAAAGCAGGTAGTTACAGAGAAGTAATAATGAAATTTAACAACATAGGAGACTGGTTGAACGACACGGGAGGCAGGTTGAACTAAATGAGATAAACAGTACGATGACATGAAGTACTGAACAAAACACATTAAGGAAGTGAAGAATCATACTGCATCACTTTGTAATCAAATCGATGGGCTGTAAGGAATAGTGGTTGGGCTGGAAGAGAAAGTGGATGCCTTAAAGAAAATGAATGGATGCCCTAATGAAAAGGATCGCATTACATTGCAAATTATGTGCAGAATCGAGGATTTGGAATAGAGTCTAGCCCCTCTCAAGAGGACTGGTTCGGGTGGAGTGTCATCTCCGAGTCGGAGATGAGATCGTGCTCCAAGTGGAGGAGTTCAAGTACGTTGGGTTCTTGCTTATGAATGAGGGAAGGATGGATCGTGAGATGGACAGGTGGATTGGTTCGGCGTCTGCAGTGATGCGGACGCTTCATCGTCCGTTGTGGTGAAAAGGGAGCTGAGCGGAAAGGCAAAGCTCTAAATTTACCAGTCGATCTATGTTCCTACACTCATCTATGATCATGGGTGGGGACCGAAAAGGACAAGACCGTAGGTACAAGCCAAAATGAGTTTTCTCCACAGGGTGGCTCTCTCTTAAAGCTAAGGTGAGAAGCACTGTCATCCGGGAAAAACTCAGAGTAGAACTGCTGCTCCTCCGCATTGAGAGGAGCCAGATGAGGTTGACCCGGGGAAGACCCAGTACACGTTGGAGAGACTATGTCTCTCAACTGGCCTGGCAACACCTTGGGATCCGCCGGGAGGAGCTGGATGAAGTAGGCCGGGAAAAGAGAAGTCTGGGCTTCTTTGCTTAGGCTGCTGTCCCTGCAACCCGACTTCGGATAAGCGGTAGAAGATGGATCCACACGCACGAACAATGTGATTGTGACTGGTCTCCACATTGCTTGCAGGTCTTATGCCAGGGCAGCTGACAACAAAGGAGGAGAACACGCTGATGTAGCTTCAACAAAGCAACAGGTGGTCAACTTTCTGTAATCAAAGGGGAGATTTGCGGATGTCAGGAAAATTGATACATGCATTCCAGTGTCTGGCAAGAATAACATATACACGCCTGTCATGATAATAAAGTTCACCAACAAAAATACAAAAACATTGCTGAGGCAGAGAAGCAAGCTGAAAGGAACAAACATCTGACAAAACGTAACACTGACATTGCCGAGAAAGCATGCGACTTAAGGAAGCAGGGGAAAATTCAAGGTCCTTGGAGCGCCAACTGCAAAATCCACATCAAGTTAAAGGGGGACCCGAGGAAGCCAAAGGACTTGTTGTCAAAGACATGAAGGAACTGGACAAATATTGCCAAAGACATCATCTCAACTACAAGGAAAAGACGCAACTTAATCTCAACTCACAATGACTTGATGCAGCTTGAAGTCATCAACAATCGACAATAACTCTACAATAACAACATATTCAATTTGATTTATGTAGAAAAAGACTCAACAACCAGACAGTCAACAAAAGTCGTCCAGAACATTCTAGATAACATCTTTCGAGGATGATCCATTAGATAAATGCTGACTGAACTGTGAGAGGCTGTGAATACATTAATAACTATTTACAAATTGCTATGTTAGACATTTTTGTCCACTTCCTGTGTGGTGGGCTGACATGTTCTAGCTTCTGTTGGTTTGACTCAGCACAAAGGCAATCGGAAAGGCTGCAAGGACTCCTGCAGGGAAGTCAAGGAAGGTACTGTTGGGATTTCCATTCGAGTCAGTAAGATGTGATTGTTCAGCGAAGTGACTTTTGCCATTGTTTGAGACAATATAGCAACGACAAGCATCTGACATGACATATGACGCATCACACTGGTTTGTCACACTGTAAATTACAATCCTGATCAAAATGTTAAGACCAGTTGAGAAATTTCACAAATGTACATTTTGCACTGTGGGATCTTAAGGAGGTTCTAATTAGAGCTTCAAAAAGCACCAGCTCTGTGGGCTGGCTCTTGGGGGGCTGGTCTTTGTGCTGCCCGCCCCTTCGCGCACCTTTATATACATGAAGACTGGCACACATACAGAGATACCTGTACTCACGTACATATGCACACTCACAGTACATACGTACTTCCCCACATTAGTCACGGAGTTAACCAGGGTGTTATTATGTTGTTGGTTTCATTACAGTGACGGTGATGTCGGCAATATGATTATAGTTTTTACAATGGTGTGCATTACAGTTATTGTCATTCTGATCACTATCATAGTTCATCATTTTATTACCACTATTACTGCTAATATGTATGACTGTTTCAATTCAGTATTATCATTGTGGTTGTTATTAATATTTTGTCCTTTCCGCCATGGTCTTTATAGCCGTCACATTTATATGCTGATGTACTTCTGTTTGTTTCTGTTGTTCTGTTATTGTTGTTGCAATTGTTGTTGCTGTTGTCTTTGCCCCTCCCTTTTTTGTCCCTCTCTTATCCCCTCACTCCCCCCTCTGTTTTCTATTCTCTTCTTCTCTATCTCCTCTTGCTCCCGTCCGGCCGCTCCAAATTTGCATAACAACAAAACATCAAGGTCAAATAAATTCTGTATGACAGGTGAAGTGTATCTCACACTTTTTCCGTGCAAATCTGTTGAGCACGTAAGGGTGTTTAGATCAACAATACTATCTGCCCTAATGGCTGGACAGGACAAAACAAAAAAAAAGAAGGATAACAGCAAGTAGTTTCATTCAATTCTTGTGTTTAATCTTTTTATTACTTTAGATTATTGATCCATTTTAATGCCTGGTACAATTAAAGGGTACATTTGTTTGGAGAAATATAATGATGATAACAAATATAGCTCAAAAGAGTTTCATTTAAGAGCTGATATCTAGCAACTTCCACGGTTTTCTTGCTAATAACCAAAATCACTTAAGTTACATGAATAGCTATGGCATTGTACTGCCAAAAAATGTAACTCTTATGAGCTATTTTTGTTGCCATTGTTATGTTTGTCCAAACAAAGGTACCTTTAGTTGTATCAGGGATTGAAATGAACAAGAAACTGAAGAAACAAGGGTGGTCTAATCATTTATTTCATGACTGTATATGCCCTCCATGTGTTCTGTGTGCAGTGTGAGTGACTTGGGTGTTAATGTAGGCATTCCAACTTACACTAACACTCGACTTGGGAAATCGAATGTAGACTGAGGACCTCTGTCTACGTCTAGAAATTAATAAAATAGTTTCAAATTGATGCATTCTGCTGTTTACGCAGAAACCTACACTACTTTTTGAGACCTTGTGGTCTAAAAGAGCGTTGGAAACAAACGTTGCTCTAGGGGTGGGATGATGTCTGCTACATGAAAAAGCCATCGGTTCCTCCCAGAAGACCTGAACAATTGTTGGAAGACAGAGCGGCTTCACTTAGCAACACACTTTTACTGTATGGTACAGTATAGTACCGTTTATTTGACACAGTGCTGCTGTCTGAACGCATACAGAACACAGAACTCATTATTTGTTCATTTTTGTAGCGGTTGCTTGGTAACTATGAACGGTTGGATCCACAGAATGAGGATGTTTTTGATCAGGTTCTGCCCCCTCATCCTGCTGCACAGTGTGGTAGCCATGCATTCATACTGCAACACACATTGAGCCCTTCCATTCATTTACAAGGACACTTACTCTGTGTTGACGCACGTCACTTTATTTATTAAACCAAAGTCCAAGGTGTGCTTTCTCCGTCAGGTTTCATATCCACTTAACACCTACTAGAAGGACAAACCAAATTTGAGCTTTCTCTTCCCAGTTGTTAACGTATTGTGTGATAAGAAGAAACGTTGAATGAGTTGCTAAGGAGAACATGATATGTCTTGCAACTGCACAAATAGACAATTCTGCCAAGCCAATGAATAATCCAATCATATGTGAATTATTTATGATTTCACAAGCACATTCTTTACTTTTACTCATGAATAATGAATTTTCCCTGCGTAGCTTTACTGATATGTTTCATCATTATTGTTCTTTCTTGGCCTGGATTCTGTCACGTGTGTATCCATCTTTAAATCCCCTGTATGGCTCATGTACGCCATGAGATTGGCAGCCAAGACTACCTGCGCGCAAGGACGACTATAAATAGGCTTGTTTGTGCATGATCGAACCAGTCCTCAGCTCATAAATTTAGCTTATTATTCTGCGTGCACAGTTTCGGCTGAAAATGTCAAGAAGTGCATTCATGTCAGGAGTGTTCTCTTTGAATATCGGCGTGCATTCTTGCCAGCGTTTCTTCTCCCATCTCATTAGTGACTGGAATCTGGGGTAGCGCTTCTTTAGATGGATGTAAAAATGCATTAATTGACATACCGTAGCTATTATGACACACTCACATTGAGTTTAAATGGTCCCTGACATGATTTATCAACTTTGCTTAAATATGTTATATATTGTTTGTAATAATGTTCTACATTGTTAAATTTTTGAAAGCAAAAATTACATTTACATTTAAATTTTTTAAACACGTAACTTCAGCAACTTTTTACAAGCCAAGTGCCACAATGCATGCTGTGATCACTCCCAAATAGGGTAGTGACAAAATATCTACAGTGGTGTGAAAATGTGCTTGCCCCCTTCCTGATTTCTTTTTTTTGCATGTTTGTCACACTTAAATGTTTCAGATCATCAAACAAATGTAAATATTAGTCAATGACAACACAACTGAACACAAAATGCAGTTTTTAAATTAAACTTTTATTATTAAGGGAGGAACAAATCCAAAGCCACATGGTCCTGTGTGAAAAAGAGATTGCCCCATAAACCTAAAAACTGGTTGGGCCCCCCTTAGCAGCAACAACTGCAATCAAGCGTTTGCCATAAGTTGCAATGAGTCTCTTACAGCGCTGGGGAGTTGGAATTTAGGCCCACTCATCTTTGAATTGTTGTCATTCAGCCACATTGGAGGGTTTTCCAGCATGAAGCGCCTTTTTAAGGTCATGCCACAGCATCTCAATAGGATTCAGGTCAGGACTTGGACTAGGCCACTCCAAAGTCTTCATTTTGTTTTTCTTCAGCCATTCAGAGGTGGACTTGCTGGTGTGTTTTGGATCATTGTCCTGCTGCAGAACCCAAGTTGCTTTCAGCTTGAGGTCACCAACAGATGGCCGGACATTCTCCTTCAGGATTTTTTTGGTAGACGGCAGAATTCATGGTTCCATTTATCACAGCGAGTCTTCCGGGTCCTGAAGCAGCAAAACAGCCCCAGATCATTACACTACCACCACCAAAAAGTTAAACTTTTGTCTCTTCAGACCACAGAGTATTTTCCCAAAGGTCTTGGGAATCATCAAGATGTTTTCTGGCAAAATTGAGAAGCGCCTTAATATTGTTTTTGTTCAGCAGTGGTTTTGGTCTTGGAACTCTGCCATGCAGGCCGTTTTTGCCCAGTGTCTTTCTTATGGTGGAGTCATGAACACTGACCTTAACTGAGGCAAGTGAGGCCTGTTGTTCTTTGGATGTTGTTGCGGGGTCTTTTGTGACCTCTTGGATGAGTTGTCACTGCGCTCTTGGGGTCATTTTGGTTGGCCGGCCTCTCCTGGGAAGGTTCACCACTGTTTCATGTTTAGGCCATTTGTGGAGAATGGCTCTCACTGTGATTCGCTGGAGTCTCAAACCTTTAGAAATGGCTTTATGACCTTTTCCACACTGATACATCTCAATTAAGTTGTGTTTTAACAGGGAGGGAAATCTTTGGGGTTTTTTTCTCCCTTAATAATAAAATGTTTTATTTAAAAACTGCATTTTGTGTTGAGTTGTGTTGTCATTGACTAATATTTACATTTGTTTGATGATCTGAAACATTTAAGTGTGACAGAAATGAAAAAAATTAATTAGAACACTTTTTCACACCACTGTATGTAGTTTTTTTTTGTAATCATATCGTAACCTGTGTATCTAGTTGCATATCGAATCAGCTACCACAAAGAGATTCACATCCCTACTTGCCAGTGAGTCATATTTAGCATCACAGATCACTGGGTGTATAAAAGAGTAGTTGCTTATACATATTCATATCCTAGTAAATGTTAAAACCCAAAGCCAGGCTTGAGGCGAACATTCTTGGACTAAAGTATGAAATCTGATTAGCCCTCGCCTTTTGGACCCAGAGTTCTAAATGAGGAAAATACTGATGAAATACTGACACGATGTTGGACATCTTGATAGATTAAAGCAGTTTTCTTTGGCATGCAATGCTGGTATGCAAGAAACCAGCAGAATATTTTGTGCTTCACACCTGCTCTTTAAATGGAGGGGACGATTTTCAAGCAACAGCCTTGAAAATACACAAATAGGAGAGTCATTAAAGGAGTCCAGATGGCCTCACAGACTTATTTGTAAAAGCGCAAGATACACGCTACGTTTCTCAAATGGCTGAGCGCCACGTGACGCCATGTGAATCTCCCTCCATTTCACTGCCACCACGTCCGGCCGTCACTGCCACAGTTTTTCTGTGGAGAATGATTCTCATTTGATCCCGCCACATCCTCCACGCGCTAACGCATCTTTGCCAAAGCACCAGACTGCTCGGCTGCGACCGCAGATGGGGAAGACAGGAACTAGCCTGCAAGAGTGTCACAGAACTTCGCCTCAACACTTAAGTCAGTCTGTGCTCATGTAACGGCAGCACGGCAAGGCCCGCAGCCAGCTCCGCCTCCATATCCGCGATTGTCACACCGCAACACCAACGGCACGGAAACATGCTCCTTCTTTGTGACAGATTTGGACGGCGTTCGCCGCTTTCTTGCCACCTGTCAGCTCAGCGCGTTCCCAACAAATTGTCATGGAGCGCCTTTAGGTTGAAAAACACTCATCAGAATTAAATCCTGCCACACTTCACATCGACACTGGCAAAATGTTCACTGACTCATTGTGGATTAATGCACGAATCATGCATGCATCTGCTAGCAAGAGCCAGCATCGGTGAAAATAAATGCCGCACAGTCACACACTCCAAATGCAAATCTTTATGTGAAAATATTGTCCCATCTAGCTAACCTAACCCTAACCCAACTTGACCTTTCATTGTACGTGTACACAGGCTGACCCAGGATATTCTGTGTCACAATCATTCAAGGTGGCTGTAGAACCTTTTGGAAACTTGTCCCGTGTTTTTTTTTCCAAGTGCTCTGACCATTTTTTGTGGAGTTATATGCAAAAATGCCGAAAATGGTTCTATCTGGCAATGTAAAAGAATTCTTTAAAAAATCCCTGAATCCAGACGGTGATCCGGATCACCCCCAAAATTTAATCAGTTCTTCCATATTTCCGACAATTCCTGAAAATTTCATCCAAATCCATTCAGACCTTTTCAAGTTATTATGAACACAGACAAACAGATAAAGAGCAGCAAAAACATAACCTCTGCGCTTGCGCTTTGCACTGCACTTGGTGGAGGTAATAAAGAATCCAGACATGTGAAGGTCAGTCACGGCATCCCACAGGGTTCCGTGCTAGTACCTGTACTGTCCAGCCTTTATATGTCCCTCTTTGGCAATATCATTAGAAAACACTCCATTAAATTCCACTGCTATGCTGATGACACATAACTTATCAATGCAACCTAACCAAACTAATCAGCTGTCCAAACTCCAGCCATGTCTTAAAGGGTCCCTGACAGGATTTATCAAATGTACTTAAATATGTTATATATGGTTTGTAATTATGTTCTACATTGCTCAACTTTTGAAAGCGAACGGTAAATTTGCAAAAATTACATTTGTAGTTCATGGAGCCAGCCGTGACGAGCTAGCTCTCGTTGTTCAGTCTCATTTGAAGTGACGCCATGGGAGTGCTATCACTCAGCTACACAAACATAGCGGTGTACAAGACAGAGGATGTTTACAGTGATTATAGGGACGATTTGAGCGATGTGTCCATAGTTTTGGAGCAGGAAGAAACATTTGGAGATAAACTACTGTAGGGAACTTGCAGAACATGGACTTAAGCCTTAAGACATGAAGATGAAGATTAGCAGCCTTCAAAACACAGAATGGAAAGTGCAAATTACTCTGGAGTTGCTTTTTCTTCAATTATTGTTTTGAATCAGCTTCTCAATGAGCATAAAGGGATCTTTATAGTCGGATTTATTTTATATTTCGTCGCTGCCGCGCACAGTAAACATATTGCTGTGAAAAGATATATAATTTATAATGCTTTACAGCCTTGTCGCTATCATGGAATAGTGTTTAGAAGACATTATGTAAACAAGACATGACTTACTCTGTTCTATGGCGACTGTGACGTCATTCTTTTTGTCTTTTATTTCCTGTATATCGGGAATAGCATCCTTTTTCAAAATGTGTTTATACCGTACTTTCAAGCCAAATGCTTCTTGTAAAGGTCTTCCTTCAAAGAAGTCATCAGTGAAATGATCACTGCAAAGAACAGAACTCGAAGTGGGTGTCCATCTGGCTCATGTTCACCACACGTGTTTCGTCCATTTTTGTCTTAAACCTTCGCTTTTGGAAAAGAAAACAAACTTACAGTATCACATCCGGCAGCAACACAACATTTTGGCATGACTATTATTTTGATGAAAAATATACTGAACCAAGTCCACCATCTACCTCGAGAAGCGTTTGCTTGCTCTGCTTTAGCTGAAAGGTGTCACCCCGGTGACGTCACTTCCGGAATAAGGCTTAGATGGAACCAGCAGAAGAGATCATATTTCACCTGGACGAGCCTCATTGCACTGGTAACCTTCATTTAACTCACTACATGGTCAGGCAACAGTATACCTTAAAGAGCTAGTAGTACCTTATCAACCCAACAGAACACTACGCTCCCAGAATTTACACTTACTTGGCACTCCTAGAATTTTGAAAAGTAGAATGGCAGGTGGAGCCTTTAGTTATCAGGCTCCTCTGTTATGGAACCATCTCCCCTACTCAATCCGGGGGGCGATTCCACAAAAACAACACTCAACAGGATAAGTGATAACAAAAATGAATGAACGCATGGATTCTAGGTGCTACTTTTCAAACTATTTAGTAGTTTTCTCATGCAGATAAACTCCTGCCGTTCTCAGCAGTGTCACTGCAGGTAGACTGAAATGAGAAGTAAACTCATTAATTTATTTGTCTCTTGTGTACAAATGCATCTGCCAATGTGGTACCTAGTGTGTCCTAATGACCTGAAATGTCACACAGCAGATAGAACGGGCTCCAACTCAGCAGGGCTCCAAGCAATGCTTTGCATTATATTCTTCTTAGAGGCCACATTTTATTAACGAATGCGCTAAGACGTTACATAAGCTAAATAAATGAAGCTGCCCAGCCATGAGGAGGAGGGAAAGACTTGGTTCTCATCATGACTGAGCTTTGTCGCAATAAAGAGGGTTATCCAATGGCGATAAAGGGAACCAACGTCCTGTGGTGCTATCCTAAACATCAGGAAGATTCACTGGGAAGCCCGGCCAGCGCTCAAGCTCATAATAGCGCATCCATAAATTACCTCAAGACAAGTGTGTTCTCTAAGGACCCCCAGGTACAGGGTCCCGCTAAAATTACACCTCGTTTATCAAATCCCTTAGTTCCAAACTGTCCTTTACACCAGGAATCAGGTGCTCTCAATTCTCATCCCACATCATTTCCCAGGAGCTCACGATCTGTGTAATGTATCACTGTGTAATCTACTGTACTCTTTATTTATTTTAGGTTGGGGTTTTTTTCAAAGATGGAGGGATAGCATTATAGCAAAGAGTTTCAATGGTTACCTCAGGACTTTGTGTATGACTGCAGATGAATGCTGAAGAACCGTAAATCCTGATATATAGGCCACACTGGTGTATAAGCTGCATATGTCCGGGTCATTAAATGGCATATTGGGGCGCGTACGGGTCAGTGATGACCAGTCAACTCTTTATTTGACAGTAGCCAATCATGAGCTATGAAGAAACTCATGTCAACCCATTGGAAATCGCAGGAGGTCATTACCCACTATAACAGTCTGACTCACGGTTTCATCTTACAAACAACATTAAACTCATCCCACAGCAACTAACACTCAAACGTTATACCTCAGAAATATACAAACATGTACACATATGAGTTTATTATGAAAAAAATAACATTTTAAAGTGTTCCCACAATGCATTTCGTTTGAGAAAACTATTTCTTTTGGAGGAGCATAGAAAGCAGAGGAATTGGCGCTGCAATTCAATGAATTTAGTTCTGTTAAGTGTTAACTGAAAGATAGTCAGACTTTTATGTTGTTATACTGCTATGTATGCTGACCTCCACTGACTTCCAATGGGTTGACAAGCTCGATAGCTTGTGATTGGCTTCTGCCAAAGACAGAGCTACCGTTTCCTCACTGACTCGCGAGTGGCACAGTATTTCAACAATTAGAAGTAGTTCTGAACTAAAGGAGATGTCATGAGATTAGAATTTAGCCATAAATTAGCTAGTTCAAAGTTTAAGAAAAAGGTAGCGGCTTTATACACCGGAATTTTCGGTAGCTTTGCTGGAGTAAATATATTGCAGCTGTATAGTATGTCTTATGCTAGCCTCTGTGGTCAACAACCCGTGACCGTAAGTCACACTTGTCACACAAGTCAGGTGCAACTTACAGTGGTGGTAAAAAGTGCTGTTCCTGCTGTTGAGTGCTGTGGAATGAGATCAGGAGCTTGGTGACCTTGTTTTCTGATAACTCACTGACTTGTTTGGTTAATTTAGGCCTATTTGTCCTCTCAGGTATGTTTTTTTTATACTAATTTATAGCTGATTAACCGTGACTTTAACATAATAGAAAACTACCTAACTTGCCTCTCCAGATTTCATGTTTGTACTTGGTCTTAGACGTGCACTAGACTCAGGTGTAAAGTGTAAGAAAGTCGTGCCAATACAACATGACCATGTGTTGGTTACATACCTCTGAAATGACAACAGTCTTCGAAGGTCTTGCACTCTTGTCTCGGTATGGTCCATTGCCTTTTTCTTTTGTGCGGTCCATGTGTTAAGGCAAACACATGGACCGCACAAATCGCTCTACAACTCTGATATAAACAAACGCTGTGGCTCTAAAATGGCGCCATGATTACGCCATTGCGCCAAGTATCGCAAGATTTTGCGTGTTCCAAGATGGCTGCGTAAACAAACCAAGCAGTGTCATCACGCAGTTCGTACCGGAAATGCAACCGGCTCGGGCAGCCTATTTTTCAGCAGTCACGTGTTAGGCGTGTGTAATCTACTTCACCCGTCGATCTATTTTACGGCAGTTACAGGGCGTAATCGTCAGGCAACAAGATTTCTACTATGCATGTGCAATATACATTATTAAGATTTGAGAAATTACAACATACCGTAAATTCCGGTTTATAAACCGCTACTTTTTTCTTTGAACCCTGCAGTTTATACAGCGGTGCAGCTAATTCATGGCTAAATTCTAATCTCGTGACATCTCCTTTACTTCAGAACTACTACCGATTGTTTAATCAAAGTGCCGCTCGCGGGTTAGTGAGGAAACGATAATCATGAGCTATCAGTGCACTCTCAACAAGATTGTCAACCCACTGGAAGTCTGTAGAGGTCAGTATATATACAAGTATAACAACATAACAATGTGCCTCACAGTGTCATCTTTCAAAGAGCACTTTACCAACAGCACTCAATTCATTACACAGCAACTTCATATAATACTACTCCAAAGGTGTAGTATACACAAATATACAAACATGTCCCAATATGAGTTTAAAATAAAAAAAACAGCCAACATTTTAAAGTTTTCCCATAAGGCAACTGAGCAACGCATTCATTGCGGCGCTGCAACAATGTCAGCTTCCCTCTAGTTTTTGGGCTTTTGGCCCTCTATCTCCCTCTGGTGGACAAGCGGCATTGCAGCACCATTTTGTATGTTTACTATGCGCCTCCAATGAAATGGTTTTCTCAAATTAAATTATGGGAACACTTTAAAATATTTTTTTTCCATATTAAACTCGTATTGATACATGTTTGTATATTTCTGAGGTATAGCATGTCAGTGTTATTTACTGAGTGATGAGTTTAATGTTTGCAATTTCCAGCGGGTTGACGAGCTCGTCGTGAGTTTTTTCATAGGTCATGATTGGTTCCTGTCAAATACAGAGCTGATTGGTCCTCACAGACTCATGCATGCCACAATATGCCACTTTATGACGTGGACATGTGCGCCTAATACACTGGTGCGGCTTATACCAGAACAAATCTGTGCAGCTTACACTGTACACTGGAATCCTTCATTGCACTCTGCTTATGGCTGTCTGCAATCAAATATCACTGCATTATATGTGTTGTTTTATTGTATTTATTATACGCAACCGTATATGACGTTTACGTCCGCGGCGCATTGTGTACGTTTTTACGTAGCTCAGTCTTGGTAAATAAAGACGAAAAACATCCGTGTGCTAACTAAGTCTTTTAATAAGAGGACTACTGTATATCCTCAAAATAGTGGTCTCCGCTTTAATAAGTTGAAGGGTGCATTGGTGCACTGTGCACCTCAACAAAAGAACACCTGACAATGAAGGAAAAAAATGCACTTTTGATAAGAACCAAGAATGAAAGAATACATGATTGTTGCAAGGAAGTAACAATTCTCCATCCACCAATCAACACTTGGTTGCACTCTCTGCAGTTGAATACATAAATGCCCCAGACTACTATTTTGAGAAAATACAACACAACTCTTTATGGTGCATTTCAGCAAAGCCAATTATTCTGGCAGGATGTTCTCTGCATCCAACAAGCAGACATTTCCAACATGATCCAAAGTGAAGTGAATACTCACATCAGCTGAGGCAGCAGAAATGCGCCTCTGCTTGAAGCTAATGCCGAGAGGCGTGTACATTTGTGGCTATTTACACAGCAGAGACCCACGCCACACAACAGTCTCTTCCCACAGCGAGCCGAGATTACATACATATTACCGGCGAAAGACTCCCAGACCCAATTAGCAGAGCTTTCATCACATCAGTGCCAGGGACCGAAAGAGGCGCTCTGCGAGTAAATCTGCCGTCACTCGTCATCCTGTCAGCCAAATCTGTGCACAACATCTGCAGCATGTCGGCCTTTGACAGCGCCGCCGCTGAAGTGTGAATTACCAGGAAAGAGGAAGACATGCTCTCAATCAGATCAGTTAGGCGGTCTGGGGATGTAGGTAAACAGATCCTCCCTGCGAAACCGATACTCATTACCAGCCCGTGTTAACATCTCGCACATGCTACTTCATTCCATTTTGGCATCTTTAGGATCATCTATCATGGTCTTTTTCTTACGGAGAGACTGCCTATAGAGCCTATGGTAACACTCACACACCTTTTGCCAATGCTGCATATGGACGTAAACTGCTTCCATAGCGATGACCCATCCATCACTTTTCAATAACCTATCACTGTAGTTTCAGCTGACTTTGGGTACTGGACTCTCCATCAATCTAACCATCCATCTTCTGCTGATCCGAGAGAGGGTCACAGGGGCAGCAGCCTAAGCAGGAAAGCCCACACTTCCCGCTCCCTGGCTACTCTCACCAGACCAGTTGAGAGACATAGTCTCTCCAACGTGTCCTACTACCGATCGAACGTGCCCTGAACAACTCCCCAGGGAGGCGCCTGAGAGGCATCCTAACCAGATGCCCGAGCCACCTCAACTGGCTACTGTCAATGCGCTTGTGTAAGGGATGCCAGCCAGTGTGGCTGCGCAAGTTGACATTGGTAAACCTCACTCCCTCGGCCTTAAGAGCTGTGCTGGACGCTGGGTCGACAGTCCAGCCTTTTGGCCCAACGGTCAGCGATCTCGACTCCCATTCCGAAGGTCCTGTGTTCGAGCCCAGCACGGGACTGGCTGAAACAGGCGGGTTACACTTGGACGGATCACCACAGGGCTAACACCATGCAAATCCTACAATTTAGAGTCATGTCATCGGAACGTAGAGTTAACCTGGGGAACTTGGAGAGAGCCCACTTATGTACCCAAAGAAAATGCAAGGACCTAACCACAAACATGCATGCTGTGATGTGCCAGTGCTAATCAGTGCTTACCTGAATGGAAACATCACTGTAAGATCCTCCGATAACTCCAGAGATGGCCAAGGGGACATCGTCATGGATGGCGTACGAGCCATCGGGGCACGTGTACTCACTGTCGTCCACTTTGGTGAGCGAAGCCCTGACGAACTCAAGCGACTGCTCGAGAGCGTAAGTGTCCTTGGAGCACGTGTCCAGTATGTGAGCTCCTAAACGAATCCCAGGCAAGATGCGCTCGTCCTTGTTGATTTCATCCAGCGCGAGCAACATGGCCTCCAGTCGCTGGATTCCTCGTTGAGCGTTGATCTTCCCACAATCCTCAGCGGCCTCGCCCTTTTGGTGCACAGGGAAGAGGCCGCCGATCATCAAATCTCCTTCAAGCGTGATCTCCTTTTTGGAGTCAGTGTTATAACCTACCACAGGCAAACCCTGGGGAGCCTGGGCAAAGAGAATCACGCATACGACCAGGAGGATGAGGCGGGACAGCCAGTGGGGTCGGGGCACAGGGCGCACCCCCAACACTGGGGATTTCCCCAATGACATATCCCTGGGCAGAGAAAAGGTCCTGACTGTGCGTTTTGGTCGTGTTTTCTTGGGATGTCGCCGCGTCTGAAGAAAAAGCACGGTGAGGCGCAGCACCGGATCTCAGGTTTTTATTTTGACAGAGGCCATAGAAACCATCAGTGCGATCCTCTTGGCTGGCCTCCTCCTCTGGGCTTTTGGAGATTACAGCCTGCAGATCAAACAGACAGAAAGTCACTCCCAGCCTCAGATGCAACACAACAATTCCTTTGTCTTTTTGTGGCTGTGAGGAACTAAGTGCACAACTGCATGAGCAAGTGAGTAAACATTCTTCAATGCTTGCGGGCCATGCATGAGATTTTTGTCTCTTCACTCTTTCATCAAGCACTATAAACATCGCATGAAGCAGGGATTCTCAGACTGGGGGAACGGGAACCCCCGGGGATCCATGAGTCATAGGTTAGGGCGGGGTCTGCAAAAATGTTTTTGCAAGAAATGAATGAAGTTACAGTATAGTGTTTGGTTAAAAAGCTAGTCGCTACTATGAATGGAACCCGCAGAATAAAACAAACATTGTAAGCCGATAATGCTCACTTACATTAGGGTTAGTGAACTTAAACCAGACACGACTGTGATGCACCAACTAAATCACTCGCTTAGAAAGCATGAGGAGAGTTGTATGGAATTTGGACTCTTAGAGAACAAAATGTGTCATGTGCTTGCAGATGAATCCATGAAGCCAAGGCTTTAGGTTTCATTAAGCTTCAGCAGTGGAGATGACTTTATTTCAACAGGGTCACATGTGGACTGACGATCGAACCGGCAAACGTCAGGGTGGGAGACAACCACTCTACCCCCTGAGCCATGCCATGCTAGGTTTACTAGATGGTTCTAAGCCCAATGGCAGACCAAACACAAAAAATGTAAAAGATGTTCATTTTCCACTTCCTTTGTCCGTGTGGTCCACATCTAGACTACACCAAACTCCCAACATTCTGAGGGTATCATAACTTCGGGCAAAAATATCACGGTTTGACGGTTTCACGGTACATAAAATATCAAAAAATACCGGAATTCTTTCTAAATAAATAATAAATAAATAAAATCTACTGTAGCTACTCCTGCAACTCAAGTCACAACACAATCAATATTTTTTTATAAAAAAAAAATAAAATAAGAAAAATGCAAATAAATGCAATCAGGTGCCTCAAGAAGGTCACATAATAAATTTTCTTTTAAGAACTCGTAATTTGACGTTATCATTTCACAGTGGCAGGTCACACTTTTCCTCAGACTTGCGTTTTCCGGGTCATGTGATTGTCGTAAGCAACTGAGACGTTGTTAAGTGGCTGTTGCTTGTCGCTCAGTGGAGAATAAACTCCACTCCTGCCTCCTTCTCAATCACATCCTCACATCTAGTGAGCTTCCACGTGAGTAATATGTCGACCGACAACGGTGACAACAATGCTAATGAGGCAGCTAACGCCTGTGCTATGTATGTCCAACATGTGGCAACACAGCGCACGCCTGTGGTTTCAACACATCAAAACCCAGTTTCGAATTCAAGGAATAACACAGGACGTGACAAAGTATTCCACATAGTAGCCGCGCTGCACCTCCACTTTTTTTCATGTCGTAGAAACGGTATGGCGCAAAAAATTTGTTGTGGTTTTGAGACTGTGACTTTTTCATACCATTGTATACCTTGAAAGCGCTAACCCATGACTACCTGCAGGTGTAACAGTGGTAACCCGCGCCGGGCAAGTGTGCACCGATCCCCACTAAATGAAAGTTGAGCAGCGCTAACAGACGAGCTAAAAACACAGGTTGTCAACTCGTTATCCAGCGCGGTTGTTTAATGCAGGTGTAGGGAACCTATGGCTCGAGAGCCAGATGTGGCTTTTTTGACGACTCTCAGACATTTCTTAACATGATCAAATTGATATATTTTCATTTTATTTCTACCCCAATGCAGGTGGCCAATGCCAGCTGTCCTTTGGATATTTTCCGAGCCAGACACCAAACCTTGATTATTACTGGATAATGTGGCAGCCTAACCAGGTCATTGAGAGGTCAAGAAGTCAACTTACTTCCTTTAATTAAATAGTCAGCTAGCTAATTCTGCAGAGTCAACCCTTTTGACAAAGAAGATATATAGTCTGAAATTGTTGGTCTTGCTTAAAAAGACACACATTTGGTTGTATTCAGTGTTGAAAAATATGACATGGCTCTCACTGAAAGACATTTTAAAATATGTGGCTTTCATGTCTCTAGTAGCCAAACAGGTTCCGAACCCCTGCTTTAAAGAGGCTCTGATGTGATTCATCAACTGCGCTTAACTATGTTATAAACTGTTTGTAATTATGTTCTACACTGTTCTATTTTTGAAAGTGTAAATTTGTAAAAATGACATTTATAGTTGATGGCGCCATCCATGAAGAACTAGCTCTCGCAGTTCAGCCTCATTTCCGGAAGTGACGTCATCGGGGTGACACCTCTCAGCTAAAGCAGAGCAACAAACGCTTCTCGAGGTAGAGGGTCGACTTGGTTCAGTATATATTTCATTAAAATAGTAGTCACGCCAAAATGTCGTGCTGGATGTTCATAGGACCTGAGTGACACTGTAAGTGTTTTCTTCTCCCAAAGAAAACTAGACAAAGCAAGTGCAGAGAACGAGAGACCGATGGATGCCCACCTCGAGTTCTCTTCTTTGCAGTGATCATGGCGTCACTTTCGGAAATGAGACTGAACAGCGAGAGCTAGCTCGTCATGGGTGGCACCATGAACTATAAATGTCATTTTTGCAAATTTACAGTTCGCTTTCAAAAAGTGAACAATGTAGAACATAATTACAAACAATATATAACATATTTAAGCAAAGTTGATGATTCGTGTCAGGGACCCTTTCATGTGTCAGGGAGTCAGGTTTACCAACGTACTTTGGCACAGCCACACCGGCTGGCATCCATCCGTTCTCCAGTCCTCAGTCACATTTATGCAACCTGCTGAATGCAGGTCGGTAAAGGCGCTAAGACGCTGCCCAACTTATATGATAATTAGTGGAGTACCGCCAGGTTTCATGTGTCAATGTTCTGTGTGAAAGCAGATCCAATAGGAAGGGTTATTGTTCTTTGTCTCTGGCATTTGTGTGGGTTGACTCCGATCCCAGAGGCTTAATTAGGCGGGAGGTTGACTGCGGGTAAAGTTTATCAGAGTAAATCACTGAGCCGTAAGGATTTGTATCATATCCGTCGTCTCAGCGAATCAACTTGACAGACACGCGGTAATTAACATCGCTGGAGAGTCAGATCATGGAGACTAAAAGGGAGGCAATGAAGAACTCGTTGAGAGTGGCCTGCCAATTAGAACAGCAGAAAACTCTCCAACAGGAGTCAAGACTGCGGACAAGATTCTTTTGGGGTTTCCTCTGTTTTTCTGCCTTTCCTCCCGTTGCTCTCCTCCCTCTGCCTTGTTGTTTCCATGGAAACTTGCTGGTAGATGGAGAGAGGGATGAAGTGGAATGCAGACCAAGACAAGTTGGTGTGTCTGGCCATGCGTGGTGCTCGCTCCTCTGGGAGAACTGGCGAGCATTCGCTCTGAACTGGCCCGAGTCGACTCGCTCGCTCGCGTCAGCCGTCATTATTTTAATCCCTAAAACTAACAACCACAGTCAAAATCATGTCCTCGCCCCCCGCCCCGGCCGCTACTTTTATATTCACATATTCTCATTGTCAACACCTCTCCTCTGCAGCCATGGTTGCTAGGTTACCATGTCATGAAAAAGTGATGCGAGTAGATAACGTGAGCGCGTCAACGCCGGTGTCACCTTGGTGACTGCTGACTTGTGAAGATAAACACTCAGAAGTTCTGTTCAAATGAAATTACGGCTGACCAATCCCCTTCCTGCCACGTGCGTCCTTGTCAGCGTGAGTACTTGAAACGAGGAATGAGAGGTGGCATCTTGCACGAGGCAGCGTGTGCATGTCAGACGCCTGCTCCGTTTGCTCCCTCAGCAGCTCGTCAACAAGTGGGAGTTCACCACCTAAATGGGTCAAGTCACTTCTACTCCCGTCAAATACAAAAGCACCAGCAGACGAGACGGCGCTCGCCTTATTCAGGGAGATTTTTATGAATGCTTGTGGAAGACTGCGCACTGCAGCTCTGCAGAGAAAGCCTTGTAAGAAACATACGCGGCCAATGAAACCCGGGAGATTCCGGTGGAAAACGTTTCAGACGACTGCTGATGGAAGAAGATATCAGCACATAACAGCAGTGATGTACTTAGTAGGCAGAAAGCCTCCAGAGACTCTGGTGACAAAAAGATTTGTGGCTGTCACATTTGCAGCCTCCTCCCCAAATGTGCAGTCCCCCAGGAGGTCTCCAGCCCACAAGTGGACTCTTTCTCTCAATCTTTGCTTCTTCTTATAATAAATTAGTCGGTAAATACCAGGGATGTGCTGATCAGGGGTTTATGCTGCCGATTCCGATAGTGATCACATGGATTCACTATGCATTTTTCAATGTACTTATGACGAGCGCTATTGGCCAGGGGTTCCGTATAAGGGGGAAAAGTTAGGACAATTACAAGGTCCCCTGACTGTCAGGGGGCCCCAGAAGGTAGGTTATTATTAAAAAACTAAAAAGGAGGAAGGTGGGCGGGCGGCCGCACGGTGGCCTAGTGGTTAGCAAGTTGGCCACACAGTCAGGAGATCGGCAAGATCTGGGTTTGAATCGCCGTCGGGCATCTCTGTGTGGAGTTTGCATGTTCTCCCCGTGCGTGTGTGGGTTTTCTCCGGGTACTCCGGTTTCCCCCCCACATTCCAAAAACATGCATGTTAGGTTCATTGGCCACTCTAAATTGTCCATAGGTATGAATGTGAGTGTGAATGGTACCCTGCCATTGGCTGGCGACCAGTCCAGGATGTACCCCGCCTCTTGCCCAAAGGCAGCTGGGACTAGCATACCCGCGACCCTGAACAAAATGAAAATGGCCAAAAGCTACTCATTTTTGTAATATTTATTTTCATATCTTATTTCAAGCCAAACAAAGCCAGTTTGTTTTACCAAAACATGAACAAAATGCTGGCATCCACAACTCACATTGTGTGTTTCAGAATGCATTTCTTTCTACTGTTCTCAAGTTATTAACTCAAAACCTGAATAAAAAGCAGGCTTGCGGGCGCCTCATCTGGTCATGGGGGGCTACTTGGTGCCCGCGGGTACCACGTTGGTGCCCCCTGGGCTGTATGATATGAAAGGGGAACCATAACATTTAGACAAAAACATATTTGACTTACTTTTTCAAAATCCCTGGTGAAACTTAAGAGGATCAGGTGCCTTCTTTAAGGAGACTTTGGATGCGAGATCGGCTTGATGGCGCTCCAGCAGGAGCCACAGGCAGTCCGACCAATCCAACCACTTTTCGGGTTATCCACCTTAGACCTCCGACTGCCACGCGCACACGGGCGCGACATTAGCCGCTGCCTGACCGATGATGGCATCGCGAGGCTCGATAACTCACCACTCCCTGCCAAGTGCCCGCCCCACAAATGCCACACCAAACTAAAGCTTTTTCACACGCCACCCCGGCAAGACATTTTTCATGGCATGTTTTGTAGGGTGCAAAACTTATACCACTCTCACGACGACAGGTAAGTCCCACACGGGAGACGGTCGCTATAGGCTGGATGCTGCAATGGGGGGGTGTTTATCGGCGGATGTGATTGGCGTTATGAAGCATCAGCATATGCCGATACCGTGCTTTTTCACGGAAGTCGGTGGCCGATCGATCGGAGCACCCCAACCAAAGACACATTTATACGTTTTTAGAATCCTGAACAGCCGATCCCAACAAGGGATTTATACATCTTTTACGTTTTTTTGCACAAGAGGGGAAAAAAGAGGTGATGATGCTACTCTCCACTAATGCATTAACACTTCAGAGCACTTCTAAGCTGTAAAAACGGCCACAAGGTGGCAGACGTGCATTTGAAAAGAGCTCGGCAGGGATCATGTTAACGGACAAATCACACGTGTCAGGAAGGAGGAAGCGAGAGAGCGTGGAGGAGTGTAGCGTGCGTCGGGAAATTTTAACGCATGCACCGCGTGCACATACATGCACACGCGTAGTCCAGTTCCAAATGCAAAAATTGTAAATAGCTCATGGTGTTATGTTTGTACATAAATTGTTATTTCCATGTAAAACAACCCCTTTTTTGTGTTACGTTTTCTTTATGTTCATGACTATTTACGCTGTAGATTCTCGAAGCTATGAATGAAAACATGTGGAATTATGTCCTTCAAAAATTGTGTGAAATAACAGTTTTTTTTTTGACAGCGCTGCAAACCCTTGGTGCTCCCTTGGTGAGCATCATGAGGTCACCTGAAACGCTTTTCACTTCACAAGTGTGCCTTGTCAGGGTTACTTAGTGGAATTTCTTGCCTTATTAATGGGGCTGCGAGCATGGGGTTGTGTTGTGTGTCCAAACATTTGGCCTGTGCTCTAGTTGTTTAGATATTTGAGCAAAAAATATTTGTGTCAAAGTGAAAGTTATGCTTGAAATGCATCTTTTCACAAAAAGCTGCTTTTCTCCCTTTTGTAGTCAGGAACTGATATTTTCCTGAAACTTACCTACTGTATGTTCTACTGCTGAGCAACAGAAAAAGATAGAAACAACCTTTTTTTCTGATCTCTGTGTGCCTTGAAGGCTCAAAAAATGGTCTAAAATGGCAGCTACTGAAGGGGTTGTCTTTTGAAAAATGGCTGGGATTGAATGATATGGATGTGAGATGGAGCACGTTGGTGGAGCCCCAGCAGGACTTCCAGGTAGAACATAGGTGGGCTCCAAGCGAGAGAACAGCGGCGAACCCGGTGTCTTCCATCTCGCTCATCTCGTCTGATGTCATTTTATTATTTTCGGGTTATTAGCTTAGCCTTCTGACTGTCACGCACATGCAGGCGAGTGTTGTCCAGCGTTTTGGCTGCGTTGGCTGTCGTTTGACTGACTGTCGTTTGACCTCCAAAACTCACCACACTGGCATATTAAATTCAAGTTTGATCATGTTTGACGTGTTTGCAACACACGACACGACACGCAGGGATCGCTGCAGGTTTAACATTGTCTCTTCTCTCACTGATATTTCGTTGCTAAAGATAGCTTTGGAAACCTGGCTAACTAAACCAAACCCATTCTTTAGCTCATTAACAAGAATGGTGCCGTTATTCTTACTCACTTCTTCTTCTTTCAACATTTTATTTCTATTTTAGGGAGGTTTCAGGGTTTTTTTTAAGCTATGGTCGTCCAGAAACCGGAAGGTCGGAGGTTCGATCCTCACTCCGTCCATCCAGTCGCTGTCGTTGCGTCCATGGGCAAGACACTTCACCCACCTTGCGTCCAGTGCCGCCCACACTGTTTTTTTTTGTCTCACTCCCATTTCTTCATTTTGCATTTTGAAGCTCTACTTAGAACCTCCTTAAGATCCAACAGTGCAAAATGTACATTCTTGCCATTTTTCCACTGGTCTTAACATTTGGATCAGGAGTGTATCTCATTACACCAGGGGCGCCAAACTCGTTCTCACCGTGGGCCACATCGCAATTATGATTATCCTCAAAGGGCCACTTTTTTATAATTCATTCATTAATTATTACATACATTTTTCATTAATAAGAACGTTAATAAGTCATTTGAAATTGGATTTGACAACCAAAACATATAAGGTTTTCTGTCAATATTGACAACAAATACATTTAGCAAGAAAGATTGTCTTTTTGATTTAAAAAAAATATAGTTTAAAGTTGTTAAGTAGTTAATTTTGTTTGTACTTTATATTACAATTTTTTTCACTTATTTAAATGTATTTATATTAAGTAAAAACAAAATTAAATTACAGCATACAGCGTAGAGTACATATAAAAATGCAATAATATAAATATAATTTTACAATACTATAAAAGTAAAATAATGACAAATATTGCTTAAAAAAGTAGACAAAATCAATATTAATAACTAAATGACAATGTATAGAGAAATATTTTTTCAAATAATATTAAAATAAGTGTCCTTTTGACATGCCTTATTTCAAGGCTTTCGCGGGCCACATAAAATGATATGGCAGGCCAAATCCGGCCCCCGGGCCTTGAGTTTGACACCAGTGCATTACACAGTGTTACTAAACATGCAGCCGAAGCAGGTTTAAAATACAGCCAATAAGTTCCTTTTCTTCGCTGTTCACAAGCTGCAGCCCCTCCCCCTCATTGGGAACTGTATTTTGCGGCATTTTCAAAGCAGTCAGGGCTCATTCACAGCATTCCTCAAAGTTATTAGGCTTCCAAATTCTGCTAAATTGTCGCGAGAACGAGGCCCGCTGAGTTGTACGCTCGCTGTTCACTGCATTTTCCTAACATCCCAGCAACCATTTTATTTTCTCCTCCTGTGCGACTGTCTCTGCCTCCTTCAGCAGATGGCCCTTTTTAATTCAGCGACGTAAATCCCAGCAGCCTCTTCCACACTTCAAGCCAGACTGTGTTAAGGAATGGCAGTGGAGGGGCGGTGGCGTGATGGAGGGGGGGCAGCAGATGCAAGTGGGCGTAAAAACTAAGATAAAGGAAAGTGAGGTAAGCGAGGGAGGGCAGGGGAAATATGTCATTCAAGTGGGGAGCGGCATTAATATGGTAATATGCCCCCCCAGCGCCAAAGCGGCGAGCGGCGGAGGTCATCTGAAGCTGACTGGAGGTCCGTCGTGGAATGACGGAAAGGTGAAGCGACTTCAAGCTAACATTTTTCATCATGACTTCATGCAGTGTTAAGGTAATATCATGTAAGGAAATGTCTCGTTACTACCGCCTAGTGGCCAGAATACCACATATCACTTGTATTTACGTCTGTTTTGACGAATACTCGGCCGCAGGCGACCACCAAACAGTGATTATTTATCAATTCATTCATTTCTGATGAACCGCGATACTGCGAGGGACGACTGTAGCTCTCGACCGTGGACAAGATTGAGGAGTGGCGTGAAAATGACCCAGCAGCCTCATCATGTGACGCGTCCACATCAAAAGTACAACATCAGAAGTGACGCATGGAAATACCAATGAAAATGTGGCAAACAGACAGAAAAAGCAGCATCCAGGAAACGACTTTAGCAAAGATTGGCATCCGTCCTGTTGGTGCGCTCGCCACTGTGTTGTGTGCGTGACTTTACTTGAACTTTTCATCATATATATCGAAGAAAAATAATTACAAATTAATAAAATATATGAAAAAAACATGTAAAAATAAAATTATAAAAAAAAACATTATTAAAATCATTAAAACAAATATTTATTACATACAGTCATTTGTGCAAAATAATGTAAATAGTGCGACATAAATAAACCAAAGCCAAACCTACTATTGGCTATGATTCAAATCCTTTTTCCATCCATCCATCCATTTTCTATAGCGCTTCTCCTCATTAGGGTCACGGGGGCATGCTGGAGCCTATCCCAGCTGACTTCGGGCGACAGGCGGGGTACACCCTGGACTGGTGGCCAGCCAATGGCAGGGCACATATAGACAAACAACCATTCACACTCACATTCATACCTATGGACAATTTAGAGAGCATTTTGGGAAGAAGCCGGAGAAAACCCACGCACACGACATGCAGACTCCACAAAGAGATGTCCAACGTCAGATCTCCTGACTGTGTGGCCAACATGCTAACCACTAGGCCACCGTGCGGCCTGCATTTTTTGGTTAAAATCCAAAATTTGCAAACGCAAACCAAGGCAAAATGTTCTCATTCATTTTTAGCGTTTTCTGCGATTGACTGGCGACCAGTCCAAGGTGTAACCCGGCCTCTGGCCCAATGTCAGCTGGGATAGGTTCCAGCATACCCCTGCGACCCTCGAGAGGACAAATCGGTATAGAAAATGAACGAATGGATGATTTGGGGCTTTTTTCAGTTAACATCCAAAATGTATGCTACTATTTTGTCTTGGCTTCGTTTGCCTGTCCGGTTAGCGTGCAAACATCTGCAATCACCCGCCCAAGACAAAATCTTGCGATACTTAGTGAGGCATTCGGAATGAAGTGGGCAAACAAAAACGACTCCTGTCTGAGCAGTTTTTTTTATTGACTGCGGCAAACTCTAAACAAGCCGCCGTGAGCCCAAAGAAGGTTGTGAGTGACAGCAACGTTCCCGTCCGTCGCGTCTCTGGTTGTTGTTTGCCAAGGGTGTCCACTACAGGTAAATTGTTCATTTCTCTGTTTCACATGCCATGTTTGTGGCATTGTTTTTTCAATGTAAAACCGTGCACGTTAAAAAGACATTTACAGACCTTTCTGCATAAAAGTAAAAAAAAAAAAAAGGTATTGCCCTCCAAGCATAATCAAGAAAAGTGATGTTAAATGTCTAATAATTCGTTCATTTCCCGTTTGTAATTATTTTTGCATTATTTTCTGAATGTAAAACTATCATTATTGTCTATAAAAGGAGTTTTGTGTTCAAATTTGTGTGTGTCTGGAACGGATTAATTGGATTTACATTATTTTCTGTGGCAAAACTTGCCTTGGTTAAAGGAAAAGTGCATGTTTTTTTCTAATTTTGCCCATCGTCCACAATCCTTATGTGAGACATGAACACACACGCCTTTCTTGTTCTTTTCCGTGCGTTCAAAAATGAACAAAATGGGACGGACCTATTTTGCCTATAAAGCCTTCTAAAGAAACCTCCAAAAAGTGGCAACAAGGCTCCATTTACATCATGTGACCTGCATATTAACCAAGCTACAGCGACATTGTTATTATTGTTGTTATTAACGTTGTTACGCCCAAGAACTACGTTGGCGTAGTGACACCTCGCCACACCACACCAGCTCGCTACCAGCCGGCTAGCGACTAGCTTGCCTCAGGCCACTAGCGAAAGGTAACGCTACATATTGGAGCTGCCACCACTGCTGCTGTGTTTTTGTTTTTCACGCTAGGTGTAGCGTTCCTTTCTATGTTGCTATGTGAAGTCAATGCACCCAGGAAGGAAGTTCTGCTAATGCTTAAAATGAGCAAAATAGTGTAAGTGTTCCATGTTATCATGAATGTGCCTGTTACTACATGCTCACAGCATGGAGAGAAAACCATAAAACCTTGTAAAGTCGGACCTTTTGGAACGGATTAATGATGCTAACCAAGGCACCGCCGTATTTGTGAAAATAAAAGTATCGACCTGCTACTGACTCTACCAGTGACATTTGGATGGATCTGCCCACCCCCCCAACACACAAGCAAAGAGTACAAATGTTTTTCCAGGACTTTGCATTAGAAATGTTGTATTCAACTTCTGGTTGGACGATTCCCATCTGCTCTTTCTTCCACGTGTTTCCGCCTGAACGAGCTCATTCCGTGCCGCCATCATCAAAACAAGGAAGTGCCTCCCTAAAAATAAAAGTGCCTGCCCTTTGCTAATAAGGTCATGCATACAATTAGCAAGTCAGTCAGGTGGAAATGCTGTCATGTGATCATGTTGAAGGCAGCGCTGGCGAGAGTGTACGTCCTCTGGTCGCCATGGCAGCCACAGAATTCCAAGTAGAATATTCCTCATTCCTGTCCTCGCTTTCAACCGCACCCCCCCACCCCCATCACACTTCTCCACCTGGAAAAGTGGGGAATCCCTTGCATGTGCTCACCAAAGCATCCCCCCCCCCGTCCCAGGAGCCCCATTCCGCCTTCCTCATCAAACATTCATCCTCTCGCTTTGTCTCGCTCACGTCTTTACTGCAGGATGTGCCGTCACTCCCAACTCAGCCACGGATGGATGGATGGATGATGGAATCGATGGATGGGTGGATGGATGGATGGATGAATGATGGATGGATGGATGGATGATGGATGGACGGATGATGGATGGATGATGGATGAATGAATGGATGGATGGATGGATGGATGATGGAATCGATGGATGGGTGGATGGATGGATGGATGAATGATGGATGGATGGATGGATGATGGATGGACGGATGGATGGATGATGGATGGATGGATGATGGATGGATGATGGATGGATGGATGGATCATGGATGGATGGATGATGAATGGATGGATGATGGATGGATGGATGGATGGATGGATGGATGGATGATGGATGGATGGATGGATAGATGTTGATGGATGATGGATGGATGATGGATGGATGGATGGATGATGGATCGATGGATGGGTGGATGGATGGATGATGAATGATGGATGGATGGATGATGGATGGATGGATGATGGATGGACGGATGGATGGATGATGGATGGATGGATGATGGATGGATGGATAATGGATGGATGGATGGATGATGGATGGATGATGGATGGGTGGATGGATCGATGAATGATGGATGGATGGATGGATGATGGATGGATGATGGATGGATGGATGATGGAAGGTTGGATGGCCCTTTGTTTTCGCACACTTTTTACTCTCCTTTGTCCTTTGTTGCATTATTCATCCTCGCTTTGCTGTGACAAAAGTTGTTTGTCATGAATGGAGATGATCAATCCGTCCACTGATCAACAGATTTTAGCAGGAAATCAGTCGTGCGAAAAGATAACGACTGCAGTGAAAACACGACACACCGACAGGCCACAACATTAGGTACACCACACGATGGAGTTTGTACTGAGGGCCGCGTACTGAATCATATTTGATCTTCTATTTGATTTAGTTACATTTATTATTTAGAATAAATTCTTTTATTATTTTGTAAAACGTCTAAAAAAAATGCATAGACAAAGGTATACTGTTTATACATACTGTATATATATATATATATATATATATATATATATATATATATATATATACATATTTAAATACTGTATATGATTAAACATTAACTTGAAATTAATTAATTAAATTAGAAAATACATGCAGCTTTTGATTTTTTTTGTATTTCTTTAACATATAAATATACATATATGCAGTATATATATTGTATGTACATATATTTTTTGACTTATTAGGGTTTTTCAAAGTTAACGTGGTAATAACGTAAAAACAACATAATAATGTTTAAAACATACATTTTTAATCTCTCTCTATATATATGTAAAATGTTTTTATATATAGATTATATGTACAGTATGTACACTGTTTAGACTTTTTACAAAATAAAAAAATTTATATAAAATAATATATTTAAATCAATAAATAAAATTATAAAATACCTACTTGTGATTTTTTGGGATTTGCTTAATATATATAAACATCATTATTGGGACTTTTTTACATAGATTATATGTGTATGTATTTTTTTTTTTTACTATTTACAAAATTTAAAAATACATGTATGAGAAAATAATACATTTATATAAATCAGTTAAATTCTAAAATACCTGCAATATTTTGTTGTTTTTGTTTTTATAAATATAAATATAAATTCAGTATATATAAAAATATATATATACAATATACACACACACAGTATGTGTGTTTGTGTATATGTGTGTGTGTATATATATATATATATATATATATATATATATATATATATATATATATATATATATATATATATATATATTCCATATGCCTCGGATTTGGAGGTGCTGAGTCTCATCCCAGAAGCTTCACACTCAGATGCAAACCGTCCCAGTAAACGCTGCAGGTCACAGCCCGATGAGGCCATCAGGACCACATCGTCTGCAAATAGCAGAGATGAGATCCTAGTGCCCCCGAACTGGACTCCCTCGACACCTTGGCTGCACCTAGAAATTCTGTCCATGAAAATTATAAACATAATCTGTGACAAACGGCAGCGAAGGCAGAGGGCAACGTTCACCGGAAACAGGCTTGACTTACTACTGGCAATGCGAACCAGGCTCCTGCTCCGGTTGTACAAGGACTGAATGGCACGTAGTAGCGCGCCACCAATCCCATACTCCCGGAGCACCCCCCACAGGACACCGCGAGGGACACGGTCGAATGCCTTTTCCAGGTCCACAAAGCACATGTAGACCGGTTGGGCAAACTCCCAAGTACCCTCCAGTACGCTTGCAAGGGTGTAGAGCTGGTCCAGTGTTCCGCGACCAGGACGAAAACTACATTGCACCTCCTGTAGCCGAGGTTCGATTAACGGTCGTACCCTTCTCTCCAGCACCCTGGAATAGACTTTCCCAGGGAGGCTGAGGAGTGTGATCCCCCTATAGTTGGAACACACCCTCCGGTCACCCTTCTTGAAACGGGGGACCACCACCCCAGTCTGCCAATCCAGAGGTACTGTTCCCGACTTCCACGCAATGTTGAAGAGACGTGTCAACCAAGACAGTCCCGCAACATCCAGAGCTTTGAGGAATTCAGGGCGAAACTCGTCCACCCCCGGAGCTTTGCCACTGGGGAGCATTTTGACTACCCCAGATACCTCAGCCACGGTGATGGAACAGTTCGCGTTCGTATCCTCAGTCTCTGCTTCCTCTATGGAAGGTATGTCAGTGGGATTGAGAAGGGCCTCAAAGTATTCCTTCCACCGCCTGACTATATCCTCAGTCAAGGTCAGCAGGCCCCCGTCCCCACTGTAAACAGTGTGGACCGGGCACTGCTTCCCCTTTCTGAGGCGCCGGACGGTTTGCCAGAACCTCTTCGAGGCCAACCGAAAGTCGTGTTCCATGGCCTCACCAAACTCCTCCCACACCCGAGTTTTTGCCTCGACCGCTGCCGAAGCCGCGTGCCGCTTGGCCTGCCGGTACCTGTCAGCTGCTTCAGGAGTCCCACAAGCCATCCATGCTTGATAGGACTCCTTCTTCAGCTTGACGGCAGCCCTGACCTCTGGTGGACTCCAGGAAGGCTGGGTACTCTGAACTGCCGTTTGGCGCGTACGCACAAACGACAGTCAGGACCCTTTCCCCAACCCGAAGGCGTAGGGAAATGACCCTCTCGTTCACCGGGGATGACTCCAACACAGAGGCACCAAGCCGGGGGGCTATTAGTAAGCCCACACCAGCTCGCCGCCTCTCCCCTGCAGCAACTCCAGAGTAGAACAAGGTCCAGCCCCTCTCGAGGAGTTTGGATCCAGAACCCAAACTGTGGGTCGAGGTGAGTCCGACTATATCTAGTCGGAATGTCTCAACCTCTCTCACAAGTTCGGGCTCCTTCCCCGCCAGAGAAGTGACGTTCTATGTCCCAAGAACCAGATTTGGCTGCCGAAGACCAGGTCGCCTAGGTGCCCTCCCTCGACCGCCACCCAAAATGCAATGCACCGGACCCTTATGCTTGCCCCCGCAGGTGGTGGGTCTACGGGAGGGAGATCCCGTGTGGCTTCTTCGGGCTGAGCCCGGCCGGGTCCCCCGGCTGAAAGCCCGACCACCAGACGCTCGCCTGCGAGTCCCTCCCCCAGGCCTGGCTCCAGGGTGAGGCCCCGGTATCCCACTTCGGGGCGAGGTGCGGTCTCTCCTCGTGTGTTTGTTCATATGGGTCTTCTGAATCACTCTTGGTCTGGCCCGTCACCCAGGACCTGTTTGCCTTGGGAGACCCTACCAGGGGCATGTAGCCCCAGACAACATAGCTCCTAGGATCACTCAGGCACACAAACCCCTCCACCACGGTAAGGTGGTGATTCACAGAGGGGATATATATATATATATAT
Organism: Dunckerocampus dactyliophorus; assembly: GCF_027744805.1. Taxonomy (NCBI): domain Eukaryota; kingdom Metazoa; phylum Chordata; class Actinopteri; order Syngnathiformes; family Syngnathidae; genus Dunckerocampus; species Dunckerocampus dactyliophorus. The sequence goes on from NC_072826.1 coordinate 29,179,113, forward strand.
ATGTATGTATATATATATATATATGTATATATATATATATATATATGTATATATATATATATATGTATATGTATGTATATACACATATATTACTTCAATAAAAGTGACACTCTCCCGTGAATCTTGAAAAAGGCAACAAACAAAAAATAAAACTGACTTCAATAAAAGTGTAAAAAGTAATAAAAAGAAATAAATCTAAAAAGGTCAGGGAGCCATAAATGTCACTATTATTAGTAAAGAATATATTCTTATATATGAATGCACACAATTACATGATTTATTCTGCTGTTTCGTTTAGCTCATGCTTTTTTTTTTTTTTTACAGACTTTGCCATGCATATCTGTTGTTGATATTTTATCATTATCCATCCATCCATCTTCTTCCGCTTATCCCAGATCGGGTCGCGGGGCTTCCCAAAAACTTCGCCCATCTCCTCCCGGTGGATCCCGAGGCGTTCCCAGGCCTGTTGGGAGACATAGTCTCTCCAACGTGTCCTGGGTCTTCCTGAGGCCTTCTACTGGTCAGATGTGCCTTGAACACCTCCCCAGGGAGGCGTCCGGGAGGCATCCTGACCAGATGCCCGAGCCATCAATGCGGAGGAGCAGCTGTTGTACTGCGAGCTTCTCCCGGAAGACAGTGCTTCTCACCTCATCTCTAAGGGAGAGCCCAGCCACCCTACGGAGAAAACTCATTTCGGCCGCTTGTACCCGCCATCTTATCCTATCGGTCACTACCCAAATGTAAACGTTCTACTAATTCCAGTCAATTTTTCTGTCTGAATTCATAAACATTCACTCCCAATATCATCCAAGCATTTAATAAACCAAGAAAATCTGCTTTTAGCCGACAAGACAACTAGATTGTGTCACTATTTCATCCTCTTTTATGGAAAAATGAACTTTCATCTCATCCCCTTCACATCATTGATGGATTGCGCCCAAGGCAACACCTTGTTCTTACATCTCTCATCTTTTCAAATGAATCGCAATGAACCCAAAGCTTTGGCAAACTTTCTCTATTTATTTATTCTTACTATTATCATCATCATCATTATTGTTATTATTTGTGCTCCATTTTGTCACATTGTTGTGACACAAGTGTGCGTACTGCACGTACATCAACGTGGAGACACAGCAGATGTTGTGTGGGCATCAGGTGCACAATAGAGCAATAAAGACAAATGCTGGAGCGTGCGCGCACACACACACATCCAGCATGCATGGCAGAGTACCACGAGGAAGACCAAACAATCAAGAGGAGCTTAGTGACTCAAACATCCGGAGAAGGCACTATATGATGCTGAAACCTGCACACACACACACACACACACACACACACACACACTCATACATTAAAATCAGCCCAAATGAACCCACAATGAAATAAATCATCAGTAATCCTTTAAACCCAAACTCTTCCCTCCTGCAGAGCACCAATTGAAACGTAACAGGTGACAAGACTCTTCTTCATGCATTATTTACCGTACAATCCTCAGCATCTTCCTGCAGCTTCCACATTCCTTAATGAAGCCCCCCGTCTTTTTTTTGTAGGGGACATCTGTTTTATAAGTACAGTATACTGAATAAGCAACTTCTTTAAAAAAACACCCAAACAAACATCACATGTATTATTTTACTCATCATCGTGTGTTTATGAAGCATTATGTGGCAATGCAATTTAAAAGGTGCATGAGGGGGCGGGGGGGAGACCAAGTATATTTGCAAAAACACAAAACGGACCCTCAAATTTCTATTAAAAAAAAACAAAACACAAAAATTGTCTGTCCAATGCATATCCAACATTTGCATACACGCAAATGAACATCCTTAATATTAACTGAGTGCAGCAAAAGTTGTCCCCCACTCCCTCCTTACCTGTCCGGGCTTCCTCAGCTTCCAGCGGGCTGGACGAGCAGCGCTGCGCCGGCACACATCCTCCGGAGCGGTCCTGCAAGGCTGAGTGAATGGAGAAAGGAAAGGAAAGGAAAGGAAAGGAAGGAAGGAAGGGAGGGAGGAAGGAAGGCGGGCCGAGTGGAGAGGCGCGTCAGGCGCCGATGCGCTGTCCGTGGTGCTGAAGGGGGAGCGGTGGTGCCGCCTCGCTCCTCCAAAGTCACATTTCTCTCAGCCCGATGTGCTCAGGACGCTCCGAGTTGAACGTGTTGTTGCTCGAGGAGGAGGAAGAAGAAGAAGATGCTAAAATACGTGCTGGGGACACTCAAGCATCCGGCAGTGAAGCCCCGCCGGAGAGCATCCTCTGCAACTTCTAAAAGCCCCCACAGGACAGAAGAGGAGGAGATGTCGGCTTGGTGATGATGGTGAAGCCAAGTGGAGAAGCAGCGGGGAGTCTCCTCCTATTCGTGCACGTGGGCAGCAGGGAGGCATCAAAGTCAAATAAGGATTTTTTTTTTTTGTAATTTGGAATCCACAAACACGTTGCGGCACGTGCAGGGTGAGGTGGTCTGTCCCACGTGGCCACCTTGGTGCCCCCGTGTTGTCTTAGATGAACATTTAACAATGGTCTCCATCACGTGGAGGAACGCCATCACTTGTTGTGTCATCGCTTTCATGTCCGGCCTCGGGGGCCTGCCAGAGTGTGGACGAGCCGTCTGGAAGACACGTAGTGAGGAGGACATGCAGTGGAGAGGACACACACGTGGACATGTCATACAGAGACCATGCAGCGTAGTGAGGACATGTCCCGTGAAGGACCTGCAGAAGGGACGTAGTGTCGAACGGCGGTTCTCAACTGGTGGGCGGGGACCCAACAGGGGGTCACGGATCCAGTGGGGTGGGGGTGGGTCGCTGACAGCGACTTCAAGATGACATTAAAACATGGAACATAACTCATATCTGACTCATTTGGAAGGAAAATTGAGCAAAATTCCTCGTGGCTGTGCTGTACGTACATTGCAGTTAGAAGTAAATAACTGATTTTGTGGACTTGTTTGACGCCATTTTGATATTTAATTTAATTTGATGCCTGATTTGTGTGCAAGGAGTTCATTTCCTTGACAACATGCCTTCATAAAGTCCTCGAAAATGCAAACTGAACATTCTGATGATTATGTTAAAAAGATGACGTACAGTAGGCGAAATCAATCAAATGACAGAATACATACAATAAACAACCAAATACATCCTGAAAATGAAATAAAAGTGAAAACATTTATAAAAAAAAAATAAAAAATGACAAACACAAGTGGAAAAATAAAAGTAAAAATAAACATGACTTGAACAAGTGTAAAAAATAATAAAAAAGACTTCAATAAAAGTGTAAAAATGAATAAAAAAAATAAAAATGACTTCAATACTGTACATGTGGAACAAGTAATAAAAATAAAAATAAAAATGACATCAATAAAAATTTTTAAAAATTAATAAAAAATTAAAATAAAATGACTTCAATAAAAGTGTAAAAACTAATAAAAAGTAAACATAAAAATGAGTTCAATAAGTGTAAAAAGTATTAAAAATAAATGAAAATGACTGAAATAAAAGTGTAAAAAGTAATACAAAAATAAACATAAAAATAAGTTCAATAATTGTAAAAAGTATTAAAAATAAATAAAAAAGACTTAAAAGTGTAAAAAGTAATACAAATAAAAATGTCTTAAATAAAAGTATAAAAACTAATAAAAACGACTTAAATAAGTGTGAACATTTATAAACATGAAAATAAAAATGACAAATAAAAGTATAAAAAGTAACAATAAAAAGGTCTTCAATAAAAGTGTAAAAATGTATAAAAACAAAAATGCCCCAATGAAAGTCTAACAATAATGGAATTTAAATAATAAAATACAAATAGAAATGACTTGTTGGTCGTGACTTAATGACCACTGCAAAATGTGGGTCCCGGGCCGAGGTCATTTGGTCAATTGACCGCTGGTGCAGAGGACACGTCATGTAGTGAGATTATGTGGTGCGGAAGACGGGGAGGACATGCGGTGTGTAGAAGACACGGGGAGGACATGCAGGGAGGACGTGTGTCCTGCACAGCTGGTCAGCAGCTGTGGTATTTACTGCGGTGGATGTAACGACAAGAGTTTGCAGTGTAGGTCATGACGCTCATTAGCAGACAGGAGGCAGATGGGCGTCCATCAAGCATCCTTCTGTGCAGACGTGCAGCATCGTCCCACAAACACGTCAAGGTGACACAAGAAGAAGAATCCCGACATCAACGATTGAAACGCTCCCGTCTGAACAGGAGGCGGCTTCTAAGAGCGCAGATGAAGTCATTGGATGACGCTAAGAAGTCAAACAAGCCATCGGCGCACACGTCGAGGAACACTTCCTTTGCAAGAAACGCACTCTTCAAAAGAGGAAGTGAAATGTTTTATTCTGGCAGACAAGCATGTGCTGTACATCGCGTCCATGGGGGGAATTCAAAGTCAATTCAACTCAATATGCCGACTGCTCTTCTCACTGGACTCTTTATTAGGTACGCCCACCTCCACTTTCTCATCACATCCACACAAAAGCTGCGTTTTTTTAACCCATTTATTACTGTAGATTGCAGTGTTGTACTCCACCACTGCTTTCTAGTACTTTGCCAGCATAACAAATTATGAAAGGGGCAAGTACTGATACTCATACACATGAAAGTTACCCCCCCTTTATGGCGGCTCATTGGCTCCACACACGACTCCGGTAAGTGAATTTCCACAAAGTAGGATTCCTTTTTCATAAATTGAATATTTTTGTAGTTAGAGCGTAGAAAACCTGTTTATTACCTTCTAAATACGCTTTTTAACATTGTTAGAGCCCTCGAGACGTGAAGTAACTTACCTGCTTATTACCCAATATGGTAGACAAAATAAGAGAACATGTCAAATATCAAGACAAAAAAGTTGTAATATGTCGTAATACTAGAAGAGTAAAATCATAATATTCTGAGGGAAAAATAACATTTTAGTAGCATAAAGTTTAAATATGAAAGAAAAAAAATATGTTTTTGTAAAGGTTGGAATATTATGAGAAATAAACAAAACAAAATAAAGTTGTAATTTTTGGAAAATCTGGTTGTGGAAAAAGTTCTAATGTTATGAGAATAAAGTCAAAATATTGTGGGAATAAAGTCATAATTATGAGAAGAAAATTTACAAAAAGAAAGTTGGAATAGGTGGAAAACAAAACAGCAGAAATGGAAAAAACAGCTGCAATTTTAGGAGAATAAAGTCAAAACATTAAGAGCAAAAAGTTGCATTCTAACGAGAAAAAAGTTGCAATTTTACGAGAATAAACTTGTAATATTATGAGGAAAAATTATTTCAATATTAACAAAAAAATATTTTTTTAAAGTTGTACTAAAACAAAAAAATAAAGAAAATCAAGTTGTGGAAAAAAGTTCTAATGTTACAAGAATAAAGTCAAAATATTATGGGAATAAAGTTAGAATTCTTAGAAGAAACTTTACAAAAAGAAAGCTGTAATATGTGAGAAAAAAACAGCAGAAATGGAAGAAAAACAGCTGCAATTTTAGGAGAATAAAGTCAAAACATTAAGAGCAAAAAGTTGCATTCTAACGAGAAAAAAGTTGCAATTCTCCGAGAATAAACGCGTAACATTAGGAGGAAAAATAAGTCATTTTACTGGGTTAGAACTGAAATATTCTAGAATTTTATTAATTTTTTTATGTTGGAATATTATGAGAAACAAACAAAACAAAACAAAGTTGTAATTTTTGGAAAATGAGGTTGGGGGAAAAGTTACAATACGCATCATCCTGTGCATGAATTAGTCCCATAATCCTTTATATTGTAGTTTATGTGGAATAGAAAGACATCGAAAACGCCCAAAGTCGCCCCAACAAACACTAAAAAGAATCCAAACGTGGCGTGGTGATCCTTTTAAAGGCAGCGCTTGTCTTGGATGTCATTAGGTGGTGCAGGTGTGCCTAATGAAGGGACTTGAGTGAGGCCTTCAGGTACAAGCTGGGAATATGAGCTTTTATGAGACAAAAAGTAGGGAGAATTAAAAGAGTCAAGATGACGTGACAGAAACCACAACAACACTCATCGCTCCGCATCGTCACTCCTCGCCGCCGTCCCCCAAAGGCTCCTTCTTCTTCTCCTCCTCCTCCTCCAAAAGTTCAGCATCTTCTCTATCCCCTCCCTCAGGGACGTCCTCCTCCTCCCTGCCTTCCCGCTCCTCGCCCTCCTGAGCCACGGCCAGCTCCTCGAAGGACGAGCCGCTGCCCAGCGACACGTCCGAGCCCGGCTCGCTGCCGTCTCTGGCGTGCTTGGTGTCTCCGTGCGCCGCGTCCATCACGTCCCTCAGCGGCAGGGACGAGGCCAGGGAGGCGGCGGTGGATGCGGCCAGCGAGGTCTCCCGGCTGTCCCAGGGCACGCCCCCGCTGCCCGAGCTCACGTCGCTGTGCGAGTCGGCACCTGTGGCGGCCGAGGATGCAAACATCACAGAGAAATGTTAGCTAACACTTTATACCACGGGTGGCCAAATAGCATTGAAAGTAGAACTTAACAAGAAAAGCATAAAAAAACAGCAGCAAAACTGAGCAGTAATTTTACAAAAAATAAAGTCAAAATATCAAAACAAAAAAGTTGTAGTAAGTCGAAATATTTCACGGATATCATCGTAATAGTCAGAGGAAAAGTCGCATTTTTACGAAAATAAACTTGTAATATTATGAGGGAAAATCAGTGAAATGTTAAAGAAAAAATGTTCAACAAAACAATTCACAAAATTGTCATTTTGTGAAAATCAGGTTGGGGAAAAAGTTAGAATGTTACCAAAATAAAGTCAAAATATGATGGGAATAGAGTTAGAATTCTAAGAAGAAAATTTACAAAGAGAAAGTTGGAATAGTTGGAAAAGTTAAGAAAAAAACGAAAACAGCAGAAATGGAAAAACCTGCTGTAATTTTACAAACATAAAGTCTAAATATTCAGAGCAAAAAGTCGTATTCTAATGAGAAAAAAAAGGCGCAATTTTACAAGAATAAACTTGTAATATTATAAGAAAAAATAATGGAAAAAATGTTTTTTATGATGAACAAATAAAAAAATTAGGTTGGGGAAAAATGATAATATTGTGTGAATAAAGTAAAAATATTATGGGAATAAAATCAAAATATTATTGAAGGAAATTTTATTAATATTATTTGAGAAGAAGGTTGAAATATTTGGAAAATTAAAAAACAAAAATGGGAAACATGGAGCAAAGTTGATCATAATAATATGCTTTTTCACTGACATCACACCTACATTTATTCTTGAAATATATACAATAGAAATTGTTAGCTAGCATGTACAAAACATGTGAGTGGCAAAGTTGCATCCTTTCATTTTTCACTATGTGGCCCTCGCTGGGAACAGCCTGCGTTATACAATAATGTATGTCGGCCTTCGCTCCATCAAAAATGAATTAATGAATAAATGATCGTTGTCCTTGCGGCCGTATTCCAACTAAAACTCAATTCTGAATCCGCGACGTCACTTCCTGTCCACACATTCCGAACACATTCTCTTATTATGTCTACCATATTGGCTAATATGAGTGTAAAGATGACTATGGGGTGTTATTTCATTCTAGAGGGCTCTAATAATGTTAAAAAGCATATTTAGAAGGTCATTCATGTCTTATTTTGTCTTATATGCCTACCATATTGGGTAATACTAGTGTAAAGGTGACTATAGGGGTGTTATTTCATGTCTAGTTGTCGATAATAATGTTAAAAAGTGCATTTAGAAGGTCATTCATGTCTTATTTTCTCTTATTATGCCTACCATATTGGATAATACCAGTGTAAAGGTGACTATAGGGATGTTATTTCATGTCTAGAGGGCTCTAATAATGTTAAAAAAGTGTATTTAGAAGGTCATTCGTGTCTTATTTTGTCTTATTATGCCTACCATATTGGGTAATACAAGTGTAAAGGTGACTATAGGGGTGTTATTTCATGTCTAGAGGGCTCTAATAATGTTAAAAAAGTGTATTTAGAAGGTCATTCGTGTCTTATTTTGTCTTATTATGCCTACCATATTGGGTAATACCAGTGTAAAGGTGACTATAGGGGTGTTATTTCATGTCTAGAGGGCTCTAATAATGTTAAAAAGCGTATTTAGAAGGTCATTCATGTCTTATTTTCTCTTATTATGTCTACTATATTGGGTAATAGGAGTGTAAAGGTGACTATAGGGCTGTTATTTCATGTCTAGAGGGCTCTAATGTTAAAAAGTGTATTTAGAAGGTCATTCATGTCTTATTTTCTCTTATTATGTCTACTATATTGGGTAATAGGAGTGTAAAGGTGACTATAGGGATGTTATTTCATGTCTAGAGGGCTCTAAAAATGTTAAAAAAGTGTATTTAGAAGGTCATTTGTGTCTTATTTTGTCTTATTATGCCTACCATATTGGGTAATACCAGTGTTAAGGTGACTATAGGGCTGTTATTTCATGTCTAGAGGGCTCTAATAATGTTAAAAAGCATATTTAGAAGGTCATTAATGTCTTATTTTCTCTTATTATGTCTACTATATTGGGTAATAGGGGTGTAAAGGTGACTATAGGGGTGTTATTTCATGTCTAAAGGGCTCTAATAATGCCATCTAGACATAAAACATAAAAAGTGTATTCGTATTCAAAAAGCCATCAACAGGTTTTCTATGCTCTCATTACAAAATTTTTAATATTGAATCCTATTTTGCAGAAACCGCCATAAACGAGGGATTATTGTAGACTCTCCAGGTGACTGGTGTGTGTGAGTGACAGGAAGAAAAGCTGTGAGTGACTAGTTGGTATGTAGAAACCTCTGTGCCACAAATATATATTTATATATATATATTTTTGGAAGAAAACAATATGATGCTTTGCATCATAATTTTACAAGAATAACATCATAATATTCTGAGGAAAAAGTCAACATTTTATGAGAATAAACTGAGGAAATATGATTTAAATATCCATCCATCCATCCATTTTCTATACCGCTTCTCCTCTTCAGGGGTGCGGGGGCATGCTGGAGCCTATCCCAGCTGACTTCGGGCAACACCCTGGACTGGTGGCCAGCCAATGGCAGGGCACATATAGACAATCAACCATTCACACTCACATTCATACCTATGGACAATTTAGAGTCTCCAATTAACCTAACATGCATGTTTTTGGAATGTGGGAGGAAACCGGAGTACCCGGAGAAAACCCACACACGCACGGGGAGAACATGCAAACTCCACACAGAGATGCCCAAGGGAGAATCGAACCCAGGTCTTCCTGATCTCCAGGCTGTGACTGTGTTGGCCAACATGCTAACCACTAGACCACCGTGCGGCCTGATTTAAATATTCAGGAAAAAATGTAATTTTTTTTCAAGTCGTAATATTATTAGAAACAAAGAAAACAACGAATAAAGTTGCAGTTTTTGGAAAATTAGGTTGCGGAAAAAGTTAAAGAATAAAGTCAAAATATTACAGGAATAAAATCCTAATTATGAGTAGAAAATTTAGACGAAGAGTGTTGAAATAGTGAGAACATTTACAAAAAAACCCTACAACAGCAGAAAAAAAAAAAAAAACAGCTGTAATTTACAAGCTAAAAGTCCTATTTTACAAGAATAAACTTTTTCATAAAATATTATCAGGAAAAATAATGTCATTTTAGTCACATGGAATTTAAATACTAAAGAATAAATATGTTATGTGATTTATATTTATTTATGTATTTATACGTTTTTATAACCCCCAACGCCCGAACCCAACAATGTATTTATACGTCTTTTTTGTTTTTTTGCATGAGAGGCAAAAAGAGGTGATGACACAACTCTCCACTGATGGATTTCACTTCAGAGCAATTTTAAGACATAAAAACGGCCACAAGGTGGCAGAAGCGCATTTGATAAGAGCTCGGCAGGGATCATGTGGATGGAAAATCACACATGACAGGAAGGAGGAAGTGAGAGAGCGTGGAGGAATGTAGCGTGCAGAAGGTTACACATTGTTGGGACATTTTAACGCATGCACACATGCGTGCACACACATGCACACACACAGTTCAGTTCCAATTGTGAAAATTGTAAATAGTTCATGGTGTTATATTTGTAAAGAAATTGTTACTTTGATGTAAAACAAGCCTTTTTGTGTTGTTTATGTTGGTATAGTTGTTTAGATATTTGAGCTGTCACAAAAGCAAAAAAATATTTGTGTCAAAGTGAAAGTTATGCCTGAAATGTATCTTTTCACAAAAAGCTGCTTTTCTCCCTTTTTTAGTCGGGAACTGATATTTTCCTGAAACTTACCTATGCTCTACTGATGATTACTAAAGAACAGAAAAAGGTACAAACAAAATTTTATTTCTGATGAAAGACGGGAGTGTAATGTTTCTTTTGGTAGGTTCCATGTTTATATAACCATACAACACAATATTCTGTGTGCCTGGAAAGAGCAGTCAAAATGGTCTAAAATGGCCGCTACTGAAGGGGTTGTCTTTTAAAAAATGGCTGGGATTGAAAGAGTTGATGAGGCAAAAAATCAATAAAGGCAACTAATTGCTAAAAAAACCAAAACAACAAGAATACACAGATATTTTTTTATTTTTGGTGGTGTAGAAAAGTCCCAGGCTGAGTGCGAGCTGTGTGAGAGGGAGGTGTGATGTTGTGTGTGTGTTGTTAAGTTCATTCTTGTCTCTTGCATGACATCTCTCTCACGCTGGTAATTGTCATTGTTGCTGTGCTGCGCCATGCTAACAATATACAGCCATGGAAAAAAGGATTAGACCTGCCTTGTTTCTTCAGTTCGTCTTCATTTGAATGCCTGGCACAACTAAAGGTGCCTTTGTTTGGACAAATATGACGACAACAAATATACGGTAGCTCATAAGAGTTGAATTCAAGAGCTGATATCTCGCAACCTCCGTGGTTGTCTTGATAATAACTAAAATCACTTAAGTTCTGACATGAACAGCTATAGCATTGTACTGCCAAAAAATGGAACTCTTATGAGCTATTTGTGTTGTTGTTGTCATGTTTGTCCACACAAAGGTACCTTCAGGCATTCAAATGAACAAGAAAGTGAAGAAACGAGGGTGGTGTCATCATTTTTTCCATGACTGTAGCATGAAGTACAGAGATCAGCAAGAAGATCAGCAAGCGGGGTGGCACCCAGTCACAGATCAAAGGCCAATTCGAATCGGGTCGAGTGTGCGAGCACCAGGAAGCCCATCGCGCGGCGGCGCAAATTGCCATCCATTACGCTAATGCACGTTCTTCCCTGATGGTTTCAACACACGCAGGTTCTGGCAAGAAGACAAAGCTCCCCCAGGTAGATACCTTTCTGTCGGCATGGTGATGTTTGTCATCGGATGCTGATGAAAGTGATGAAAGTGCTTCCGTGTTCCAGCAGCCATCATCTGACATCACCGCTTTTAGCCTCTGGGCCAAAGAAGTAGCGCACCCACTCCCCCGTGCACATCATCTCATCCTTCTTAATCCTGCTGCCACTGCCAGGAACCTCACGCTCCTCTTCACGGACCTCTTATCTTGCCTTCATGTTCACACATTCATGTCTTACAGTATACACAGTTTTACAGTACGAAACCAGACGAGATTTTAACATTACTTGAAGGAAAATATATAAAAACACATATGACAATATATCATTTCATGTCTACTACGTTACACTCTTCTGCACTCTGTGTTTATGCTAGTGTCCCCGCCTCCACCCGCCAAGACAAAGAGACTGTGGCTGACAAAAGGGCTCACTCCTGAAACCGATGCACAGAGTGAACTCTCTTCCTGCCTGTTTGGAAGCGAGAGACGAGGAAAACTGACACGCAAGCACATGGCGATATATTGAAGCCGGCAAAATTATCCACTTCATTTTTATGCAATTTGCTCAAATATTTTTTTTTACTAATAATAGGCCGTAGTCAACCACGAAACAGCAATTTTTTATGAAATAACTCATTCAATCCCAGCCATTTTTCAAAAGACAACCCCTTCAGTAGCGGCCATACAACAGTATTGTGTTGTATGGTTTATATAAACATGGAACCTACCAAAAGAAACATTACACTCCTGTCTTTCATCAGGAAAAAAGGTGAGTTTTTACCTTTTTGTGTTCTTTAGTAATCAACAGGAGAACATAGGTAAGTTTCAGGAAAATATCAGTTCCCGACTAAAACAGGGAGAAAAGCAGCTTTTTGTGAAAAGATACATTTCAAGCATAACTTTCACTTTGACACAATTTGTTTGGTTTTGTGACAGCTCAAATATCTAAACAACTATACCAACATAAACAACACAAAAAGGGTTGTTTTACATCAAAATAAAAATGTATTTACAAATATAACACCACAAACTATTTACAATTTTCACATTTGGAACTGAACTATGTGTGTGCGTGTGCATGCATTCAAATTTCCCACCAATGCGTAACCTTCTGCACGCTACACTCCTCCACGCTCTCTCACTTCCTCCTTCCTGTCATGTGTGATTTTCCGTCCACATGATCCCTGCTGAGCTCTTATCAAATGCACTTCTGCCACCTTGTGGCCGTTTTTATGGCTTAAAATTGCTCTGAAGTGAAACCAATTAGTGGAGAGTTGTGTCATCACCTCTTTTTGCCTCTTGCGCAAAAAAACGTAAAAGATGTGCACATAGGTTGCTGGGATCAGGGGTTCGGGTTATAAAAAGGCGTAACTACATCTTTGGTATTGAATGAGTTAATTAATGATGGAGTGATATAGCGAGGGACATCAAAGTGGCCCCAGCATCCTATGATATTTCTCGATGCGGCCCTCGGTAAAAAAAGTTTGAATGCGCCTGATGTATGATGTCAAGCCTCGAAGGCACTTTGGACGTGACTTCAGAACTTTCATGTTTGGACGCAAACTATAAATAGAAAATGACGTCTGCCGTCACACACTGAGCAAGACCGGACAACGTCCGTAACAAGACTCTCTCTGCCGTAGCGGCCGTGCCGCATTCACACTCCAAACCAATCCCATCTACACGTCAAAGTGTGTCGGCACTAAGCGCGTCATCTGGGAGCACGGTCGCCTCCAATAAACAACACGTCCGCACCGCCACCTCTTAGGTCAACTCTTCACTTTTCATCCATTTCAATCTCACCGCCGCTCAACAAGCTAATTATCACTTGGGGTCCTGTCGGCACACGTGCTCATCTATACGGGGGACCTTTGTGTGATTTGCGTACGTACGGGCTGAGAAAATGTTCCGTTGATTAGCCGGCAGGCCCCGACAGAAGCTTCATGGAGGTGTGAATGCAGATGACGCTGGACTGCTTCTCCAAAACAAGGAAGGACATTTAAACGAACATTTTGCCCATCATCCACAATCCTTGTGTGAGACATGAACACACGCGACTTTCTCCTTTCTGTGCGTTCTAAAGATACACAAACAGATAAAAAGAGGCAGCTAAGAATGCACGTAATGGGACGTACCTACTCCGCCTTTAAAGCCTTGTGAAAAAGCCTCCAACGCTCCATTTCCATCATGTGGCCTGCACATTAACCAAGCTAAGCAACACTGTTATTGTACACTTACAAAATTATGCACCAATTTTTTCTTTATTATTATATAACGTTTGGGAATTGTGTGCAACCATTTTAGTTCTTTCCAAAAATTCCCAGATTTTCCACAATTCCACATTTTCCAAGACTTTTTTCCCATTGAAAATGAATGGGGTATTTTTCAAAGTTCCATATTTCTTACATTGCTCAACCGATTCGGACCGCGTCCAAGACAGAATGCTCGAATCATTGGGGCATTTTTTTTTTTTTGTCTGCGCCACACGGTTTGGGCATTTTCTTGGAAGACTCCCTCAGGTGCCACTCCTGTGCTCTAGTGATGGGTCGATCGCAAACAAATCGGCTCTAAGAGCCGGCTCTTTGAAATGAAGGACAAGAGCCGGCTCGTGTCTTTGGGAGTCAATTAGTTTTTCCTTGTCTTTCTTTTACTCTTAAAGGTGAAACCTCCACCATTTGGTGGTTAGGGTTAGGGTTAGGTTAGGGTTAGGGTTAGGGGTCAAAATGAACAACTCAATCAAGACATTTAGCGTTCCTGGTACATTGCACTATTATGCTACATTAGCATCATAGCATTTTTGCCATTTTCAGTATTAATATATGAAGACACTTAGAGCTATCATGCTAGTTATCGTTATTAACATTGTTACGGCCAAGAACTACGTTACTGGCGTTGTGACACCTCGCCACACCGCACCGGCTAGCTACTAGCCAGATAGCGACTAGCTTGTCTCAGGCCACTAGCCAAAGGTAACGCTACATATTGGAGCTGCCGCCACTGCTGCTGTGTTTTTTTAAATTTTGCAAAGGTTAACGCTTGGTGTAGCGTTCCTTTCTATGTTGCTATGTGAAATCAAAGCATCCAGGAAGCTTAAAATGAGCAAAATACTGTAAGTATTCCATGTTATGATGAATGTGCTGTTACTGCTCACAGCATGGATAGAAAACCATAAAACCTTGTTGGAGCTTTTTAGAGGTGTTTTCCAGGCGGAATAGGTGTGTCCCATTTCGTGTATTAATTTGCTGCCTCTTTTTAGCTGCTTTTATATCTTTAGAACGCACAGAAAAGAGGAAGGCGTGTGTTCATCTCTCACATAAGGATTGTGAATGAAAAAAGTGCAGTTTTCCTTTATGGGAAATAAGGTCTGTGTTTGCGGGTAATTGGGAGGTGTTTGAGCACACTGGATGACCCTCCAACCTCCTGCCCTCAAAGTGCGGCAGCCCCGCTTGAAGCCGGCCGGGCCTCTGAAAGTCTTTTAGATGAGATTTGCCTAAATTAGCTGCTAAATTGGGCCCATCGGGATTATTATAGCTGGGAATGGAGATCTTGTTCCTCAAAGTGTTGGAGCCAAAGGAGAGGACGCTTAAGGAGATAATTGGACAAGAGGCAGCAGACGAGTGAAGGGAGAAAAGAGTAAAATCGTGGATGTTTACACGTGGGAGGAGAGAGCGCTTTAGGATCATCAACATGCACTTCGTCCTGTACTTAGTCATCTTCATCCGGTCACTTCATGAAATACTAATTAAGCCGTGACAAAGATAATAATGCTCACTTTTCATCTTTTATCTCACCAAAATATTAGAAACAGCCCTCAGAATGATGCAGCGCCGTTCTACACCTCGACGATGTATACATGCAGCCTTTCTTTCTCCAGGAAAATTCTGATACTTTGTTGTAAAAGTCTGATCACTTCCTGGTGAGCTTGTGTGTATCATCCACCACCTTGGCAGCTAAGATGCCACTTATTTGACCGCCATAGACTGTGTGCTGTTTGGGTTAGCTAACTTTCCTAATGGGATGTCAGCCTCAGAAGCTCTTCAACAAGCTGGATGCCCGTGCTTGTGATTAAGGAAGATGGAGTCACAGGTGTAATTCCAATCGCGTTATTAATGAAAGATATTTTAATGACACCCTTATTTAGTTTACACAATTAGGCATATGTGACAAAGAGCGCTCTTATTTTGAAGGCCGGAATGTGTTGTGTGTGTTGCGAATGGCAATTGACAGTTGATACGCGGCGGGTGCGAGAATAAACGCGCCTCTTGTCTTTTTTCGCTAACCTGTACGCCGTCAGTGGCATTGTAAAATGGTCCTTACGTTAAAGCAGGAAAACACAACACGCTGAAAATATACTCATCCCGTCTGATTTGCACGCACACACAAACACGCACACACACACACACACACAGCTGCACTAGCTAAACCCAGCGAACCCCGCTAGCTTCCATTCACGCTCCGTAACAGAGGAGTTTCCAAGGTTTTGTGCCGCCGTTTCGACATGTTTAGTAGTGTTTGTGCGGTCCCTCTGATTAGCAACCAGAGCGGCACTTCCCGTGCCAGCTCCCCACACCATGACGCAGCAGTCCGGGCACAGCGAGAGGGAACGAAGGGAGCCGAATGTCCAACTTCAGCACGGTACATCGCGGACATGTCTGCATGGAAGTGTCGTGCTTTCTTCTTCTTGCGGTTGGCGGGAGTCGAGTGGCTTTGAGGTGTTTTACCGCACCTACCATGCTGGAGTGTGGCTCAGAGGTACGAATGTGATACGGCAAACGGATCAGCCCGATCTCGTGACGGAAGCTGATATTATCCGATCTTCACAAATACAGCGGATCGGCACATCCCTACATTTCTATGTATTTTATCGTCTGATTAGCAAGAATAACGATGTCACGTTTACATGAAAGACATTACACGGGCTGTAGAAAGTCATGTATGATAATAATAATAATAATAACGGTGTATGATTCTGAAATATTTCATGATTGGCCACATCCTGACAATCCAGCCTCCAACTGTGCACACTCGGCCGAGAAGCCACGCTCACGGTCGCCTCATCTTAGCTTTCTTCTTTGTACTTCATCAAACTCTGTGATTTTACTTACGAAAATGTTAAAAACGATTGGAATCATACCAAAATATGCATTTATAATACAGTTCAATGGACAAAGATTAACATTTATTTTACGTTATTAGCCAGTTTTGGGTTTGTTTTCATCATGACAAGAGAGGCTCTTGCCCCCCCTGACTGCACGTCACCGGCCTCACCTTAGGTTTCTTCACTGCATTTGATCAGGACGTGCAAATTCAGTTATTTTTACTTAAGAAAATGTTAAAAAGAATTGGAATAATACAGAAAATGCATTTACAATACAGTTCAATGGACAAATATGATTTACTTTCTGATATTGTTTTTTGAGGCAGAGCCTCACCTGCCTCCCTGGCCGCACGTCACTGCCAGACACGGGAAAAGTATACACGGCACCTTGAAGGTTTTTAATCTGGCCCTGTGAACGTTCATGACGGTTGCGGAGTTTGAGCGTCGTGGACCGAGCATGCCGCCAATGTCCATCAGTGTTTCTCCACTTTTTCAGCACGTTACGGTTACAAGTCACTTTTCACTGTCACTTTCCTTTTCCTTGACCCACTGCCATCCAAAAACAACAAGAGTGACGTTGTCCTTTGTCTTCTACTCTGCCGCGCGCATGTTGGCGTTATTTCAGTTATGGGCGTGCGTGAATGCAGGATTATTTCTGTCTCTCTATTTTTAGTGTATAATAATAACACATTAACTGAATTTGATCAAGTCTGTCTGGGGTTGGGAGCACACTCGTGCCCTCTGCCTTAAAAGGCAGCAGCTGTACCATTACACCACCAGTGACTGACAGGTGGGTGGGGACATTTTTGGGGGTGTTTTTGGTGAATTTTTGGCGCAGGGCATGCACATCCTTTGCGCATTTGAAAAAAATGCGCCCCTTTGTGCAAAAGAGGGCCGCCCATGGATTGTGGGGCTCTCGGGGCAGCCCTAATTATCTTTGTCAAGATAGAGCAAAAGGTGGTCCAGCCTCTAATGATGCCCTCTGATCCAGTGCTTATTCATCCTAAACACACACACGATGTGTACAAGTCATGCCCACCAGCCCACTGATTTACAAGAGGGCCTCATTTGTGTCGTCCAAAAGATGAAAAAGCTTCTCGTAGCGCATCGTTTTGCCACCGTGCCTGGCGGCGTGTTTCCGTGGTCAAGGCGGCCGGCGGGGATGAAGGACGTGGAGGCGAAGGCTATCCCCCAGGTGAACCCACAGGGATTTCCACCGCTGGCTTGTTAGCTTAGCAGTGCTGATTGATGCCACCCTCGCTAAGACAGCGTGTCACCAGGAGAAAGCATGTATCGTGTATAGAATACACAAATTCCTACTTGATGACTTGAAGTTGTAGTTTTGCAGGTGGAATACAAACTGGATGTAATTGCTCGTCACTTTAGAGTCCATTTAGGTTGTCTCCACCAGCCAGCATAAAGGCTCCCCTCCCTGCCCTCTTGTGAGCACTAAAAGGCTTCTGGGTTGTTAAGTGTTTGGCAAAAGGAGCATAAAAGGCACAAATATGTCTTTAAGAGTGATGTGCAGTTGCTTCAACTAACTAACGGCCTCCTATTTGGTTTGTTCATACTGCGCAATAAATGCTGGCAGCCACTGTTTAACGTCCGACACGTTGGATGCCAGAAAAAATGGTAGAAATAACACGAATGAATGAAATAGCACCGAAGCCCGGCTATTAAAACACGTCTTGCTCAGTCTGTCGTGTTATAGGCCGCTCATTGACGACACGTTAACACCAAGTATTAACACCAACTAAGGTTTGTACTTTCTTTTTCACTACACTGAAATGGGGGTGGGGGGGTTGGGGGTGATTGATGCTTCTATTTTTATGGAATTGTAATGAAATGTATATATCTTCATTAAATTATTCATTGATTATTATTTGATATTGTGTTGTAACGTCTCAGCAGGTCAGCCGATGGCGTCGTTTCTTTAGCCTTTTGTACGCCGGCAGTCCATCCAGCAGGTGTGCAGCCGCTACTGCGCCGTGCGGCCCGTCACACATACTTGCAGCGACAGAACAATTACAAAATCTCATTTATCTTCATGTCCTCGTCCATCACGGGCAAGAGGGCGAGCGGTGTTGTGTCAAGCATTTCTTCTGTTACTTTGCAACCTGATGCGAGCCGTCGTCGCCGCCAGAGCGGAATCAAACCTCGCTCGCAGGGACGAGCCCTCAGCCAAAGAAATGTAGACTCCGCTCAGCATCACAAATGGCGGAGATCAGCGCGTCTTATGCGCATAAACGATTGTCGTGCATTACCTGTGATGTCAGTTCCTCTGTCTTCATCAGAGTCGTCTTCTTTCACGTCTGCTTTCACCTCATCCCTCACCTCTGGAACAAAGAAATCAGTCTGGCGGGACAGCGGCACCATGTAATTGGCGACGACCGACGCACAAATCTCAATAATTGGGAAGGCCGACAGCTTCCTCTCCTGTGAACACACAGAGAAAGAGGGAGGATGAGTTCACACCATACTTTGCATTAGCTCCGTTCTTTGGATGCTATTTCAACAAAAACAGAAAATAAACTCCTCTCAAGAAGCTTTTAAAACCCAACTAAGTGACGAAGTAACTCAACTAACTCAAATGAATCGATCGACCGATTAAGTAAATAATTGACCAACCAAATATTTATACTGACTGACTGAGTGACTCAGTAACTGACCTACTAAGTACCAGATCGACCAAATCATTGATTGACTGACTAATCGTCTCACTTTCTGACTTACTGATGAAGCAACTAAATAACTGACCAAACCAACTAATTACTTGACTAATTGTCTAACCAACCGACTGACTAACAAGCTAACAAATTAACTGACTGACTGCATGTAAGTAATTGACTGGCTAACCAACTGCAAAACTGACAATCAATCTACTACAATCTAACTACCGGGCCAACAAACAAATTAATCACCTGGCTGACTCACAGACCAACTGACTTACTAAGCGGACCGACTAATCAACCAACTAACTGACTGACTATCTGTCCGACTGGCCTGCTAACTAGCTGGCCGACTGACCAATTGGCTGAATAACTGACTGACTGACTGACAGTATTGACTGACTGATCGACAAACCAACCAACTGACTAACCGACTAACTCATTGCCTAACTGACTGTATGACTGCTTAACTAACTTGAACAAACAACCTACAAAGCGCCTAACAAAGGCTAATGAAGGGCCAGGCAAGGCTGCCTGCGCTTGGTGAGAAAGCGTGGCAGTCACGGTGAGAGTGTGAAGCGGCGTGGAAGAGAGATGAGGTTCTAACATCTGATAGAACTTCCAACACCTCCACTTCAGCCTCATGACAAAATGACAGCTCGTGATGGCTAAAGTGTATTGGACAAGATGGGAATATCACATTGCCATACACGCACTCACTTTGCTAACGTAGCACTGCGTCTTCCACACGTTCATAGACACACATACTGCATGCGCTCCCATGTGAGGCCATTAAACTTGCATTACCATCCGCATCTATGCGTCCGTCTGCATACCTACTCTCCTCTGCCATATAGAATGTGGGGGGGTTATAAATATTAGACCATATTTTTATCGAAAGGGGACATTAACCTTGCATATTTCTCCTCCTTGCTTGTGGTTCCCAGATCGAGGACATGGACGAGGACATGTGGTATGATTTAGTGGGCGGCGGTGTGCAAAATTGATTAGATCAATCCCTGCAGAAGTATTAGGTCGCACTGATGACCATGCCTATTAACTATAATGCTAGTTAATACATCACAGTACATGACTGGAAGTGACATCTGTGGCGCCAGATAGCCTTCAAGTTTTACAATCTTTGCACAATTGGTCAAAGACTTACAATTAGCTGGAAAGACCGACGTTTTGCTTGATGGCGGCCATGTTTTGCAACCAGTCCCGCTCAAAAACACACATGTGCTTGTCCGTCCCCTAAAAATGTGTACCAAATTTGGTGGTGACTCAGCTAAAGACTCTAAAGTTACAGCAGGTGTTTTGTACTAAAGTGCACTGAGCCACTAAGTCAGGGGTGTCCAAAATGCAGCCTGGGGGCCATTTGCGACCCACGACTCTAAAAATATAATTTCTTACGGAAATAACAGCAAAAATGGAAAAATCTGCAGTCATTTTATAAGAATAAATCAAAATATTAAGAGAAAAAAAGTTTGAATCTAACAAGAAAAAGTTGTACTTTTATCGGAATAACAATGTAATACCAGGAGGAAAAATAATGTCATTTTAGTTGCATAAAGCTGAAATATTAAAGTAAAGAAAGACATTATAATGACAAAAATTGTCGCAATTTCAGGAGAATAACCTTGTAATATTAGGAGGAAAAATAATGTAATTTTATTCGCATAAAGTTGAAACATTAAAAACACTGTTTTAAAAGTTGTAATATCATGAGTAATGAACAAAATAAAGTTGGAATATTTTAAAAATTCGACTGGGGGAAAAAGTCATAATGTGGGGATAAAGTCAAAATATTATGGAAATAAAGTCATAATATTACAAGAAGAAAATTTACAAAGATTGCTTTAGAAGAAAGTTGAAAAATTTTGAAAATAAAAAAAAAAAACAGCAAAAATGCGAAAAAAAGAGTCAAGTCGATATTAATAATAGCCTTTTTTCACATATACAGTATCATTAAGCTAAGATGCAGTTTTTTTCTTGAAATATATAGAACTTCCTAGCACATTTACAAATATCAAAGTGGCAAAGTTGCATCCTTTCATTCCCCCCCAAAAACACAGTCAAATTTTCACCCTTTTCAGGAGTAGAAGCTTACAGTCTCCGGGTGTTCACTTGAATTTACTTTCTCTTTTCTTTATTGTTGCTGTCTGGTGTCCCGCATGCATCAATGTGATTCCTTCCGACCTACGCGTTGCCATGGCTGAGCACCAGAAAAACAGCGCCTGGCCTATTCAGGGGCGGGCGATGGCGAGAGCCATTTTGGACGATTTAAGCCACGCTCCCACGGCGCCTTTTCCACTGAGGTCAGTGCGATTTGGGCTGACTGAGTGGTTTTAATCTAATTTTCGACCAAATAGGCGCTGGAATGAATCACCTGGCATCTCACACGCGCACACACACAGCAGCCCTGCGGCCCGCTATGCAAATGAGGTCCCATCTCCTTGAACCTGCCTTCAAAACGAGCAGAGAAACCAACACAAAGACAGTTGACTCCATTGTGGACACACAAACACGCGCATCTCCGAGGGATGTTGTCACAGATAAGAGAAAAGGGGAAGGCGTGTGCCGGTGTATGGCTGCATTCCACCCGCTAACGTTTATCTTACTAACTTGTTGAGATTTATGGTGTTAGAAGCGCAAGACCCCGCAGCTGCGAGGGCCCGCAGGTACTCATTCCCATCAGCGACAACAGCCAATCATCTCGCTCATTAGTGCGGCATCAGCCGCTCATTGCCGCCTCCTATTGTCTTTTGAGTTACAAAGCTGCAGGTGGCTCCGCACCGCCGCAGCAGACCTTGCATACTGATGATTGCTTTTGGCAGATATACAGTAGCGCACGTGCAAAATGCCTTCATGACCTTTTTCAGCAGCCATTTGGACCTCGTAAAATAGTCAAAAAGGTTTCCATTTAGGTTTTCAAGAGGCTGGTTCCCCGCAGCTTGACATTGTCCTGCTATTTGCTGTTGAATTGCCCTACTTCATGTATAATTATCGTAAATGCTGGAATTATGGCCGTGCCGTTTACATTAATCCCTCGTTTATGGCGGTTAATTGGTTCCAGACCCGACCATGATAAGTCACTTTCCACTAAGTAGGGTTCCTTCTTTATTAAAGGAATATTTTCATAGTTAGGGCACAGAAAACCTGTTTACAACCTTCTTAACATTATTAGAGCCCTCGAGACATGAAATAACACCCTTATAGTCACCTAGGATTGTCAGAAAAGGGATATAGAAGAACTGATTACATTTTGCGGGTGATCCCGATCACCGTCTGGATCCAGGAATTTTTTAAAGTGATTCTTTAACATTGCGAGGACCATTTTCGGCATGCTAGCATTTTTTTTGCTGTTTTCATGATTATGAACTTAAGCAGACACTTACCGCTATCATGCTAGGTGTTAGCATGCTAACATAATTCTACTAACATTTTTTGCATTTTCAGAGGTAGGCACTTGTGGAAACACTTCGCTCTATTACGCTATGTATTAGCATGCTAATGTTACCATGTTAGCATTGTTAGCATCCCTAAAGTCATTGAAACCCTTCCATGATATGTTTTCATGGTCAAGGAATGTAAATATGCAGATAAAATACATGAAGGACTAACATTTAATTTGATGCATGTTTTGTAGTAATATTAATACATGGGAAATAAACTGTTGAATAATTAGTTTTTTAGTTCCAGATAACAAAATAAACAGAATAAAACAATATAAATACAGTCAAACCTGTCTTAGCGGCCACCTGTATATAACGGCCACCTGCCTATAGTGGCCACTGAAAAATCCCCCCGCAGAAAATTTACATGTTATAGACCCTGTGTATAGCGGTCACCTGTCTAACGCGGCCAGCGGCCACCCATTTTGTATCCCTTGGTCAATATCTGCTGACTTGCTGACTCAAGAAGAAGCTTTATGCACAAAAAAGTTTTGTTTTTTAAGCAATGAAGCCGTCATGTGTAGACTTTAATTACTGAGTCCTAGTTCGACATAAAAAAGCCGTCTTCTTACTTTGCAATGCCGCCCTGAAAAGATTCAATGACGGCCAAAACGGTAATCTTCCCACTTTGCAATGCCGTGAATACATTCTAAAATAGCCAAAACACCTGAATAAAACATCTACAGTATCACTTAATTGCTGACTAATTAGAGATTAGAAGCCCATTCAATAAGAAAGGAGCGATGGTATTGTTAGTTTACAACGATCTTCGCACCTCCTCCGCACTCAATTGTTGAAGCACACACCCATTCCTGACTGCTTCACGCGTATCCTGTACATACATCCTCGGGCTCGTTGACTAAAATTTTTATTTCTTGCTTTTAAAATCATGTTTAAAAAAAAATCAAAGATGGAAATTAATTTTTAAAAATATTTCTCCGCTACTTAGATTTTTATAATTTTATTACCTTCTTTGATTTAATTTGTAAAATTATTTTTAAACACAAAATTTTTAATTTGTGTGAACATGTTAATATGTGCGTGCACAAATTCAAAATGGCCGCCAACCTGTCTATAGGTGCCACCTGTCTATAGTGGCCACTTTTGCTGTTTCCCTTCAGTGGCCGCTATAGACAGGTTTGACTGTAAATATGTCTATGAAATACAAATGTATGGTGCTTAAGTTCAAAGAGAATAACTAGAGTGTCCAGGTCGCAGGGGGGTCCAACTTCCTTCACTATTAGAGCTGTCAAAGGCAGAAGTCTGAATTGAACAGTAATAAAAAACTACTAAGAGTTGACGCAAATATTCTTTGGCCCTTAGGTGAGCTACTCAAAATCAGCTGGCGAGCTCGGAGACCCCTGTGATAGCATCACCATCACAAGGCTTTATGTTTATTAGACACCACACACAAATAAAGTTTGGAGGACAAGACATCATTAGTATCACGACAACAAGAGAGCAAAATTGATCAGTGACACTTGAAAAAGTTAGTACGCACCCCATGATCGTGATATCCACTTCCCTCTGGGACAAAAAGGAGCTCCAAACTAACCGCATTGCTTGTTTGTTTTAAAAACAAAATGTCGCTGTGGTAAAAAGTCACATTTGGAGACCAGAAGCCAGGCGGATTTTAGATTTTAGGCCATGCATATCATTCACTGACCAATAATCTATATTTCGCCTCACCAGGGAGAAGGGAGCTCGATTAACCGTCCTGCTTTAATCAAAATTCGCCTCTTGCTGGAATGTTTTAATCATACGACAAGAATGAGGTGCTGTGTTTCTTCCCAGCACTCTACGCTAATCCCCGCCCGCATTCAGATTGTTTGATTGGGCGTGATCTTCCCGACAACCTATCATTAAGTCAACATGTCGCCACTTACGTGGCTGTGCGTCTCTGTGGGAGCTGCTGGGGTTGAGGGAGCAGACACACCGCATTAGCGCACAACGCTCTTTATATGCGCACTTTATAGAATGGGTCACTCTTTCAAAGGGACATTTCAATCTCATTCCTTTTTTACTACTTTTTTCTCACTTTTTTGCCCTTTTCCTTTAAAGTGTGAGTGTAATGTTAGCACCGTAGCACACACAGTGCCAACTCAAAACTGAAATTACCCTGAGTTAAATTAAAGGAATGTCAGGTAAATCCAACACCGAGGAGGGATGTCCCTCTCCACCCCTCCAGCTCTTCTCTGCTGGGTTTTTGTACTGTCACTGAAGTGACGACACTGGACTGGCATCGCATGTTTGGTGGACTGAAGGTCCTGGAACTTCCTCCCTTTGATTGTCAGAATGCTGGAACGCTAGTAAACCTTATCACTCACCAGTAGAAACTGATTCAAGAACCATGTTTAGAGCTTCTTCTGCTTCTAGAGATTCTGTTGCTTGCTGAAGCAGCTTGTTAAACTGGCCAAGTCAAAAATGTATCCTAAAGAATCCAAAATGTTGACTTAGGCAAAAGTCACCTTGCCCTCTTTTTAGTTTGCTTTTGAGGAGGGCTGCGCAAAAACTACTGGCACTTGACACAATAACTTAGTCGTTTTTCCACTTTGTTGCCGAGTGCATCAATAAGAATAGCTCAGGGAGGTGGGCGGAGGTATTCATTTGCCGTATTGAGCTCCCTTCCCAACTGTTTGCGCCTCAGTGAATGTTAAATGGAGCGTCTAAACCACTCCAGTGACCATTTTCCAATGAATCAAGCTTTGCCAATCATGTTTTTCGTCATCTCGTCGAGGAAAACGACAGATAGCGGCCATGAAAATGCACCGTTCACATAATAAGCAAGTTAACGGGTTGGGGTGTGAGATGATTTCATGGACGGGAAGGCATGTCGTCTTGCTTTAATCCCGTCAAAGTTAGCTTGACCCTTCTGCCTGCAACAATTCCCCGGTAAATCAATAAAAAGTATTATGGCTGGCCGTGCATCCTCCCAGGAGTTAGTGCGGGAGTTGTAATTGCAGCAATCAAAATGACGCTCATAATTGTTGCTTTCCTCAGGTGGTAGATATAGTGTGTTGACACACGCGATGAAAGGCAGAGGAAATGGTCACAAAAGAGTATTGTATGTATGGGGGGAGGCTATATGGAGGGACACATACGTATATAAAGGGGGAATGTCTCACGGGGCTTTGTAGTGTCTTTGACCTGGAGCAGCTGCTCTGTGAGCGCGCAGCATCAATAGAATTACCAGTTAGAGAAAAATAGGCGCTATAATAACGGCCCTGCAGTTCGATTCGTTGCAACACTACGATACGAAACACAAGCGGAACACTCGGCGTAGGAAATGAGGTCTACTTTTAAAACGAGACATCAGCAAGCCTTTTCGTCTCGCTTGATCAGGTCGTTTGGGCTTACGGCCAGCGTATTAGCGCCGGGAGACGTGCGAGGATCATGAACAAAGAGTCAAGACATAAAAATGACAATGGCGGAGGACACAGTTTTACTTTGTTTGCATTAAATCTAATGGGAGCCGTAACTCTGACAACGGATACGTTATTGTCAATATACCATGAATCACTCCTCACTGGTCTCTAATAGTGATGGATTTACAGCTCCGCTTGTATTTGATCGTATCAAAAACATAGAAATCAGTTCAAACAACCTTGATTAGCTGTCCAGGCAATGGTTTCAGTAATATTTCAACATTCTTAACTGTCATACAAGAGGAACTGATCACTGTGTGATCACAGCAAATAAAACTAAAATAAAATAAAACTAATTGGCCTTTGAGGACACCTAATAAACACACAGTCTAGTCAACCCTGTTACATATTATTATTGTTCTCTAAGGTCCAGGCTGATAGCTTAGCATATTTCAGCCAGCTAGCTTCCCACAGGAACACAGGAGCACAACTATGACACCGCCACTCACACAGCACAACTAGAGTGTCACAACACTCACAGTTAACTCATCCACCAATGGATGCATTATTCTCACTCACGCGATTATCTTTCACTTCTACACAAAAGTAACTTTCACTTTCTACAACAACTGCTTCACAGACTGTGTGTGCTTTCATTCTGGGCCCTTCTTCGATCGTCCTCATTGTTGACAGACTTCAGCGCTGTAACCAAATACAATCCTGATCCAAATTTTAAGAGCAGTTGAGAAATTGCCAGAATTTACATTTTGCACTGTTGGCTTCAAAATACAAAAAGAAATGGGAGTGAGACAAAATATTTTTGGAGTAAGCAATTTGTTGCAAAGCATTAAAATGAAATAAGCTGTTTGAATTTAAGACCATAGCTAAAAAACAAACCCTGAAACCCCCTAAAATAGAAATAATATGTTAAAAAAAGGAGTGAGTAATGAGTAGCTGTGCCATTCTTGTTAATGACGTGAAAAATGTGTTTGGGTGTGCTTGATGCCAGTGTTTCCAGGAGGCTAGTGAGAATGTTACTCCAGGTGGGGAAGATGGCTTCACTGTCTAGAACTCATGTCCATTTTTGTCAACTTCCCTTGCCATCCATCCCTTCTTCCACCTTTCAATTCTTTCTATCAGCTTCTTGGAATGGCTTTCTTCAGCGTCGGGAGGACGCAGCAGCCTGCGGGCCTGGTGAGCTGAATGCCCAGCGGCGAGGCAGGAGGGGCGGCCTGCATGCTAGGCTAAAGGCTGTAGCGACTGGGCCACCGCTGTCGAGCCTGCTGCTGGCCAGCGTCCGCTCTCTCGAGGACAGGATGGACGAGCTGAGAGCAAGGATTGCAGCTCTACGTGAGATTGGAGAGTGCTGTGTGTGCTGGACGGAGGATACACCGGACTCGGCGGTCCGGCTGGGGACATTTGCCGCTTGCCGGGGAGATCGGACTTTGGCGTCTTGTGGACACAGAGCCTCGGGACTGTTCTCCCCGAATGTTACCAGCAAATGCATAATAAGGGACATGCTCCTGTTTTGAATTGGATATGTGGGTTGTGCAAAAGTCTTTGGCCATCATTAGATGTGTTGTTTTAGCAATACCTTGAAGACCATATAAAACCAGAAGGTCATTCAGTAGAGTGCAGATCCCCACCAAGGTTGAATTTTTATAAAAATGTAAAACTAGTAATAAGGATTATTAAGTATATTTGTGTTTTGTTTGTCCGAGGGCAAATAGCATCCTGTACCAAGTCTACAGCAACATGAAATGTGCTTTGAAGGCTCTTCCAAGTCCCCATTTTGGAAAAGCTAATGTCTTTACTCTTGTTGTTGCTTAATTTATTGTTATTAATGTTTCTCCTGTTCTCATTCATTTTCTTGTGTTTTTCTTTCTTTCTTTCTGTTGGGAGAATGAACAGAACAAGAATTTCATTGCATGGCAGAACTACCTGTTCTACTGTGCATATGACAATAAAACTCTTAACTCTTGAATCTTGAATGTCCCATGTTTGGTGCTCTCCTGCCCAAATTTGCGACGATGAAGCCTTTGAAGAGCTTTTTTCTTCTTAAAATACTTCTCTGCACCAGTAGCAACCTTCATTTGGGCCAAGGATGGTCCCGTGTCTTGACGGACAGCCAATGGGATCGTCCGGTGACATTTTTTTGGGTCTACCACTTGACTTTTTTGTTCCATGAGCCTCAGGATGTTTGAAGAAATTTGAAATGACTGTCTAGTGTCCAACCTCAGCAGCAATGGTGCGCTGCGAAAGGCCTTGCTTATGTAGCTCAACAATCCCGCCGCCTTCAAAGAAAGAAAGCTGTTTTGCCTTTGCCATCAAGAGATGATGACAGTGTGAATACCTGACACTAAATCACATTCAATCCACATTTTTGCCAACATTTTGGCGTTTAAAGGCTCTGCTCTTAAACTTTTGGTCAGCTTATTTCACTTTAATACTTCTTTGAGATAAATTACTTACTGTAAATTTGTGTTTGCAATGTGGCCGAAGATGTGACAGAGTGTTCACGCTTTCTCGTCTTCGTACTGACAATGTCCGAGTAGAACGTGACTCACGGCAAGATGGAGACACCGCGGCCGTTGGCGACGGGCGCAGGCCTGTTCAGTCACTACGCCTCAACCACACAAACATCTATTTTTAGGCTGGGTTATTTCTCACCACGCGCAAAAAAAACTAGAAGACTCATGGTGACAATTGGTGACAGCCCCCCTGAGTTCACCACAATACTCCCCCCCCCTCCCTTAAGTCTGTTTACTCCCAGTGCGCCATGACAGCCACAGACATCCACCATAACCTCCCCTCGCTTTCGTGTACGCGGAAAGAGACAAAACACTACTTCACACACCTCTGCAGAGGTGTCCAATTTAGACTCTCCCTTGTGGTCGCACACTTCCCTGGAACACGGTATTTTCATTCTGCCTGCAATTGAGCTATTTTTTGACATTCGTCCTCAGCAAGCCTGGGCCGAGTCCATCCCCTCTGTGGAAAAAGAACTGTCGGCGGGTCCACAAGCTGAAAATGACGTTGCTATATAAAAGCTACGGTGCTGAAAGAGAGGAAAACAAGGTGTTGTGTGGAGAGGAGGTGTTGCTGCAACCTCTCCATGCACCCCCTGCAATCAATATGTGCAGACTTGATGAGCGAGTGTACAAGTATATTGTCTCTGTCAGCAATGGCTGCGGTCTCCAGGGGGCGACCCCCATCGATCCGGTGAACCGGGGCAATAAGAGCATCACCTGGGAGCATTTGGGCATGCAAAATACAGTAGGTGCCCATTAGGATGGAGGCGGAGACGGACTGAATGAACAAGCTGTGATGATCCTGGACCCTCCTGCCAATACGTCTCTGGATTTTTGCGGCGCGTCTTTGACCACCGGGGGTTGCCGTCAAATTGCTGGCTGCTGCTAACAGGCTGGAGGCGACCATTTTAACAGGAGCTTTATGACTCTACCTGACAGTCACCTCATTATTTAATATTCAAGACTCACGCTGGGCTATAAATATTCAAAACTAATCCCCCTAAATTGGAAATGCGTGGTTGTCGACGAGCAGAATGTGTCCCGCTGTGCATCCTCCAGATCAGTGGTTCTCAATTGGTTTGGCTGCAAGACCGGTGTCTCCGTGGCGACCCAAATTACGGAATTTTTTTCAACTCAAACTTCTGAAATAGTTTAGATTTAAAAGGGAGGGTTTGCAACACAACAAGAGCTGCGTGGATGAGACGCTGTCCTCTCTTCATGGCGCGCTCTTCTCCAGCAGATATCTGCAGCTGTGAGTCAAACGGACAGCACGTTAAGTCGCCCATAAACATGGCACACGCCTTGTGGCGGCGTAGCAAGCGAACAGCACAGACAGGAACGCAAGGTGCGTTCATGGACGTTGTTGAGAAACAGTCTAGAATCACTGCTCTGGATTTCGAATAAACTGAGAGGTGAAAGCATAATAAGATGATGTCATGACGTGTCAGGCCCCCCATGGTTTGCAGTCAAATTCTTTGAATTACATGAAGCATACATGTACAGTGCGGGGGACAGGTTCCCAAAATAACCCGCAATAAGTGCAATCCGCGAAGTAGCCAACTATATTTTTGTACAATGATTCTAGATGTTTTAAGGCTGTAAAACCCCCCGCCGTACACTTTTTACACTTTTCTCAGACAGGCATGAACATTTTATCACATTTCTCTCTTGTTTAAACACAGGGACAGACATTTTTGTTACTGAGAACCTGACTTGAAACCCCCCCCAGACTTGAAACACGGTACCATTGAGAACCTCACAGTATTTATTTATATGTACAAACCACTGTAAGTATTGCTGACACCAGCATTCTGCATACAACCTGCCTCAGTGGTTCTCAATCATATTCTGCCATGCCGTCCCGCCCCCCTACTCCATGGGACAGAATATTGTTTTTGCACCCTCCCCTATTTAAATTACTATTGACAACGTGTAGTATTTCTTTATTGATCTATACAATCCACTGCATGAGTTGCTGCCACCAGCATGAATGAAGACACTAATAGACCTGCCAACCTTGAAAAAAATGTTACAAGCCAAACACCCACCCCCCCACTCCCTGCCCCCTTACCCCACTATTTCAGAAGCACTGCCTTAGACATTTGGTAAACATCGTACAAAAACTCCAATAACCAGAAGTTTTTGGTCATTTTTTTTGCTTCAAAGGTCTTCAAGAAGTGTCACACGGAAGCGGGAATACGGACGCCAAGCATGAGTGTCAGTCGTGGTTGGTTTGGAACAGAAAGACTGTAATTGAGATCCTTATCTGAGAGTCTAATGTGTGAGATGTTCACGTGGCTACGCTAATGAGATACAATTAGGAGAAGGAGGAGAAGTGGTGGACAGCGGCTGTGAGATGGACAAAGTTGACTTCATTTCCCTCCTCCCGCAGGCCCCTAATGGCTGGACCCCAAATACAGGAGCGGGCCACATAATGAGTCTCCACGCACCACAATGGAAAACCGGCGATGCTGCGTGATGCAGAGGAGCCGAGCCGTGAGTCATCGCTCGTCTGTCAGGTGAGTTGGTTAACTGAAGTAGCATTTTGTTAATAATGAAGACCCCGATCATTATTATCAGATTTGTGCCCCTGTTCACTCCCTGATCTTTACTGTGCCAGTCAATCAAGCTTGAAATGTGCAGAAACGTGTGATGAGTGTGGCTGCAACACGAACGCTGCGTCTGCTTACAACGATTGAGTGGTTAAAGCAAAGGTCTGTGATTAAAAGACCACGCTGACAAAGGCGAGATAAGACCGAGCGATGAAAATGAATAATAAGCAGAGGCCGAGCGTTCTATTGAGCAGGCGTCACAAGATGTCACTGAACACAACGGTGCTCATGCACACATACAATCCTGATCCAAATGTTAAGACCAGTTGAAAAACTGCAAGAATGTACGTTTTTGCACTGCTGGATGTAAGGAGGTTCTAAGTACAGCTTAAAAATGCAAAAAGAAGAAATGGGAGTGAACCAATATTTTTTTTGAGTAAGCAATTTATTGCAAAGAAGCATTAAAGTGAAATGGGCTGCTCATCAGCTGATCAAAAGTTGAAGAGCACAGCCTTTAAAAGGCAAATCGTTGGCAAAAATGTTGATTGAATGTGATTTAGTGTGAGGTGTTCACACTGTCATGATGGCAAAGGCAAAAAGGCTTTCTCTCTTTGAACACAGGATTGTTGAGCTGCATAAGCAAAGCCTCTCGCAGCGCACCATTGCTGCTGAGGTTGGATGCAGTACGTCTGAAAAACATCCTGAGGCTCAGGGAACAAAAAAGTCAAGTGGTAGACCCAAAAAAAATGTCACCGGATGATCCTATTGGCTGCCCATCAAGACGCGGTAAATGAAGGTTGTTACTGGTGCAGAGTGCGGTCCAATAACCAGCAGACGGCATCTGCCAGAGAAGGCTTTTAAGAAGAAAAAAGCTCTTCAAAGGCCTGGTCGCCTTCAAGGTTTGGAATTAGCAGGAGAGCACCAAACATGGGACATTGAAAGGTGGAAGAAAGTTTTATTCTCCCTTGACGGTCCTGATGGCTTCCAACGTTACT
Organism: Dunckerocampus dactyliophorus; assembly: GCF_027744805.1. Classification (NCBI taxonomy): domain Eukaryota; kingdom Metazoa; phylum Chordata; class Actinopteri; order Syngnathiformes; family Syngnathidae; genus Dunckerocampus; species Dunckerocampus dactyliophorus. The sequence continues at coordinate 29,211,060 of NC_072826.1, forward strand.
GGCATGACAAGGAGATCCCACCTGAGATGTTTTCCACCATCATGATCCTTCAATGGAACAATGGAGCTCCAGGTGGCACAGGGGTGTCAAGCGGCAGCCAGCTTTGTGGAGATGTTGCAGGGGGCATCCCTCATGACTGAAGGCCCTCGTCTGTGTGGTAATGACTGGCTTTTTCAACAGGACAACGCTGCACTTCACAAAGAGGAATAAGCTCACTCTTTTGGACCATCCTGCGTGTTCCCCTCATCTAAATCCAATGGAGAACATTTGGGGATGGATTTACAAAAATGGACATGAGTTCCAGACAGTGAATCCATCTTCCCCACCTGGAGTAACATTCCCACTAGCCTCCTGGAAACACTGGCATCACGCACACCCAAAGCCATTTTTCACCTCGTGAACAAGAATGGCAGAGTTACTCACTACTCACTCCTTTTTTGTACATTTTATTTCTATTTTAGGGAGGTTTTGTTTTTTTTAAGCAATGGTCTTAAACTTTTGATCAGCTGATGAACAGCCTATTTCACTTTAATGCTTGTTTGCAATAAAGTGCTTACTCAAAAATATTTTGGCTCATTCTCATTTCTTCTTTTTGCATTTTGCTCAACTTTGAAGCTCAACTTAGAAGCTCCTTAAGATCCAACAGTGCAAAATGTACATTCTTGCCATTTTTAAACTGCTCTTAAAATTTTGATCAGGAGTGTATTATTATTATTATTGCTTATTACCAATTGAATTGAATTTATCATTGATTCTATTGTTTTTTTTGCTTATGTTTAAATGTATTTGATCATTATTTTCACTTTGTTGACACTATCTACAAGACCGAGGCTGTGTTGAAAGTCCACGAGAGCAGAGACAGCCCTGTTGGAATCACAGGCTACCTATTAAAGCCTCTCCAGCACGGCATTAACGACGGCCTAATGGTAACAATTAACAACACCTTCTGCTAACACATCTGAGTTTAGCCCGCTCCACCCCCTAACAACCGGGTTTCCATGTGTGCAGCACACCACACACACAAAGGAAGAGATGACTTCCGAGATGGGGGTTGAAGAAAAGGTTTCGTAAGTTACAGAAGGATAACTCGGTCTCGATAAATTCATCGGAAGTAAACTACAGAGCCTTTCGCACTGCCTGTAAAAGCTGGCTTTTCCCACCTTTTTTCCCAGGTTAATGTTTTGTACAAACGGCACTGACGTAGAATGGGAGGGGTTTCCGAAAGGTTTATGGTTTGGTCGGCAAAGTAAACCCAAAGGTCATCACAACAGAAATGCTGCTCTTTAAAACAGTTGAAAAGCTCCTAATTTGGAGGAGTGTGATTCGAGTATCAATCTCGCAGTCGGATCACATGAAAATGTCATGTGATCAAGATTGCACCATTCCTCACTACATGGGGGCGCCCACAGCTGCTGCTGAGCATACATTTTTATATAGGATGTCTGACATAAACAGCCTACTTTGATACAAATTCAGCCTCATTTGTGTTAATTTTAAGTTTAAATGACGTGTGTGTTTAACAGACGACATGTGCTTACGCAAGATGGCGGCGCGTACACACAGCGAAGCCCAGCATCTCTTCTAGATTTATAGTTGTGGAGCAAAATCGGGTGTGATGTAGCATCTTACACTGGACAAGAGCTTCACAGCCCCAAAGTTTTTATTACCGATCTTCGACTCGTTGCCGAGATCTCCAAAGTACCAGCGTCTACACACATCACTCCCACATTGCGAAAGTTTTCCTTGCTAATGTGTGGCCTTTAGTGAATAAAATGGACGAGTTACGACTCCACATCACGCACAGTGAGAGACTTTTGGACTGCAACGTCATCATTTTCACCGAGACGTGACTAAACAAAGGAGTAGCGGACAGCGAACTGTGAATGTGAACTGCTTTCCGTGTTGCTCAATAAATAAAGGTACTGTTGTACCGTGTTTATTTGTTTATCTGAGTGTTTTAGTCTTTTTCTTCAAGGTGGAAGAAGTCGCAAATGAGATCTGTTTATTTGTCGGGATCGCCATTAAAGGTGCTCTTAAAAAAATAACTATGAAAAATGTAAGGACTGAGATTCGACTATGAAAATCCTAAGTCAAACACAATTAGTTGCTAAATGCTAAGATGTTTTGTTTGATGGCGGTTGATGTTGATGTTTTTCAACCAATCTTGCTCAAATTTGACACACACGTGCTTGTCAGTCACCAAAAAGTGTGTACCAAATTTGGCGGCGATTCGGCTAAACACCGTAAAGTTAAAGCGGCCGTTTTGTAGCGCGTGTTGAGCTGTGTGAGAAATGTCAAGTCAGTCAACAGGAAACGCAGCATGAGGGCGTGTTTTGACACGTTTCTGACTACAGGATATGAGCGACATGTCACATGTGATGGAGTGAGTGTTGTGCTTATCCACTAACACGCTTTTGTCAGTTCATCAAGTTTACCTTTCACTGTTTGGCAGCTCGGTTGTCCCTTAAGCAAAAGCGCAAATCCCATGTAGTATTTATAGTCGTATCTATAGAGCATAAATCCATCTGTTCAAGCAACTCGCGCAGAGATGATCTGTCTGGCTAATAGCGTCTTTCAATGTAGGTTTACTAAAAAAGCAAAAAAAGCAAAAAAGCGTTTGCCCCCAAGTTAACGCCATCACGTTAATTGGATTTGAGAAAGACAACATAAATATGTGATGATTCACAAGCAGCTTATCTAAGCTGTGGAGAAAAACATCTTGAGCGGAGGCTTTTCAAGACAAATATGCCAAATATTTTTAGTCCGCGCAGTGGTTAGCATGTTAGCCTCACAGTCAAGAACTGCGGGTTCCAGTGCATGTTTCCATGCAAGTGTCCTGTGATTGACTGGTGCCTCTCACCCAAAGACAGCCGGGATAGGCTCCTGCTGACCCGCTAGAAAATATATATTCAGTCGTCCCTCCTCTACATGCCAGTTCCGACATCACACCCTCACTCTATCTCGCTTTGTCAAAAATGAATAAATCATCTCTGTCATGGTTGAATAAAGCTTATTATTAGTCAAAACATATGCATACCCGTACAGTACATAAGGAAATTGTACGTATCGTTGGCCCAAATTAAGCATTTTCAATCATAAAAATGGCTAAATGAACAAAAATACAAATATAAAAATACAGACATTTAGAAGATGTTATATGTGTAATATCTGTGACCTTGAGTGGACTTTTAAGAGGCGGGGACGCAGCTTTCTTTGGGCCCACGGTGGTTTTATTTAGCAGTCGCACTCAATAAAAAATGAGTCGGTGAGTCGGCAACACATAGGGTGCTTTGTTTGGCCACTCCATTTCGCGGAACGATACTGTGCAGGGCAAACTGGCTCGTTTGTTAAATGCAATGTGGTACAAAAACCGAAGCAACATTTTGGCGAAAATATTCAACGAAAACCAAATCGTACAAAAACCGAGGTTCGACTGTAATTGCTTTCAAAGAAAACTGCAATTTTTTGGGAATCGTCCACAATCCAACACGTCTTTCCCTTTTCTGTGCATTCTAAAGAGAGAAACACAGTTAGCATGAGGGAGCAAACAATGCGTGTAACTATTTTGACTGTAAAGCCCTCTAAAAAACCTCCAACAAGGTTTTATGGTTTTACATACATGCTGTGACCATGCACTAACAGGTCTTTTCATGATAATATGCAATACTTACAGTATTTTTCCGCATTTTGAGCATTTTAAACAATACCGGCACGTCTTTCCTGGGTGCTACTTCCGTCAACAACAGCAGCATAGAAAGCGTGTGTCTGTTTGCTGCTACTAATCATGGCAGACTTTGTGTGAGCCGCCGCTGCTGACCACTTTTGGACAAATGAGGATCCAGAACCCTATCTTTCTGAACCTTAATATACGGAGGATGAGCTACAGGTTTTAGAAGCTGAGGCCGCAAGAAGAGAGAGTGAAACTTAGTCATTACGCCGGCATGAAAGGCTTGGTGTGTATGGCCAGGAGGACTTGGCTCCAAGGGACTGCATCACAACGAACAAAGAGTTGTTAGCACTAACAAACCCTGCAGTGATGGAAACTTTTTTCCACCTCCCCAAAATCACCTGGAAAAGACGCCCCAGACCAGCTGGACCAGACGGATAACTGTCTATGGAGCACGTCACCATGATATGTGCGTTGGAGTTTGGTTTTTTTGTGCTTTATAGTTGAAATAGGCGTGTCCCATGACGTCAGTTGTTAGCTCCCATATGCTAGCTGTTTATTTTATTTTATTTTATTTTATAAATTTTAAAAAAGTGCAGTTTACTTTAACGCAGCGTTGAGATGCAGGCTGTTACGTACAGTATAGAATTGATTTGAGCCTTTTTAGATACATTTTAGTTTAGTTTATTAAGGACAGTGTGCAGTTTCATAAATTTGAAATATCAACATGGCTCCTGCACCCTTGACTGTGTCGAATCTGGTAAGTCAGTGCCCCACTCGGCACCGATGCAAGTGGATTATAACAGCCAGTATACTTTTTACGCAATGAAAAATACCAAATTGGCGGAATTGGTGGAAAAAGTTTGAACACCCCCGTTCTAATCAATCTCTACTAGACACTAGGGGTGTCACGAGACGAGACCGTACATGAGAACGAGGCGAGACGAGACGAGACGAGATTTTAACACTACTTTTAAGAAAAGTACAATGGAAATGGTATACAAAATACATGACAATATATCTATTAATTTAATGTACACTACGTTGCACTCTTCTGCACTCTTTGTGTACGCTCGTGGCCCCGCCACCACACAGACAAAGAGACTGTGTGACTGACAAAAGGGCTCACTCCGTTCATGCCCTTGTTCTATGGAACAAACACGACAAGGTGATGAAACCAATGCACAGGGTGAATCCTCTTCCTGCCTGTTTGGAAGCGAGAGACGAGGGAAACAGACACGCATGCACATGGCGATATATTGATCCAGTTCACTTTCATTTATTGTGTTATTAATCATTTATTTATTATCGTCCCACAAGTCAGAAGGAAAAATCTTGTCATGTTTTAATCTCAGGAGATCTTGTGACGCCCCCAACAGACACATATCGACACCACGTCACCACAAGTGACTTGTGTGTGAAAATGTGACAAAATTAAAAAAACAAAAAACGTGCTGACTCGAACAGCCTCTTCATTTCCAAATGAGCCATAGGCGGAGGAACATATGCAGCGTATGCGAATAAATGAGCCGAAAAAGAAAATGTTAATTTGTCCCTCGTTTGCCACATGAAAAACCAGCGCAAGTATTTATCTTCATTTTCAGCCCAATATGAAAAAGTTCCCCAGACATGAGGATATGGAGAAAAATCGGCTGCCAACGAGTCTCGGGGGAACGAGGCTCCAAATGAAAGCATTCCTCATAGCTGATCTTGTGCTGCCGAGAGGACGCCCATCAATGAAAGCGCGGCAGATTGTGTTCAAAGAGGGAAACGCGTCGCGGCGCTTCTCGCCCACCGCTTGATTAAAACTGCAGCTTCTGCGACAAGCGACATCACATGCCTGTACATACCTGCACACACACACACACACACACACACACACACACACACACACACACACACACACACACACACACACCTTCCAAAGAGAAGAGCCTATTTAAAAGTCAATTGCAGATTCCACTTCACATGGAAAAAAAGTCTATTTATAGCGCACTCACTTCAATTAGCAACACAAACCGGAAAATTCTATGGCCGACAACTAAAAGAGAAAGAGGCATTAAATATGTTATATATTGTCTGTAATTATGTTCTACATTGTTCCATTTTTGAAAACCAATGGCAAATTCTCAAAAATGACATTTATAGTTCTCGGCGCCACCCGTGACGAACTAGCTCTCGCTGTTCAGTCCCTTTTCTGGAAGTGACATCATCGGGGTGACACCACTCAACGACACGGACATGGCGATGTACGAGACGGAGGATGTTTACAGTCATTATAGCGAGGATGTGTCAATAGCGTTTGAGGAGAAAAGAAAGGAGAAACCTTTGGAGATGAAATAGAGAACTTGCAGAACATGTGGACTTAAGCCTTAAGCCATGGAGATGAAGATTGGTCGCCTTCAAAACACAGAATGGAAATTGTAAATTACTCTGGAGTTGCTCATCCTTCAATTAGTCTTTTAAATCGGCTTCTTAATGAGCTTAAAGGGGTCTTCATAGTCTGATTTTCCACCCACGTCTGCGTGTAACAAACGGTTGTATCGGTGCTCGGTTTGTTCACGTAGCCATGTTGGATCACGCCCCAAGACAAAAACGTAGTTCACCGTAGCTACGGCAGCCTGTAAGGCAAATGAAGTACATGTAAACAACAAACTCGAAATCAGCCGCTATGAGTCCAAAAGGAGCTTGCGAGTCACAGCAACACATTGCTTAAATGACGCGACTTTATTACGCACACAAATGTTGTTGCCTGGGAGTGAGCGTGCTGTGAGGTTGACTTTTGGATTATTTTGAGCCTTTCTATGTATTTGTATTATGAATCGTGACAGTTATCATTAATAACCTGCGAGGAGCCATCACGCTGATTAAATCACACGTCTTTATTACGCACACAAATGTTGTTGCCTGACAGTGAACGTGCTGTGAGGTTGACTTTTGGATTATTTTGAGTCTTTCTACATATTTTAATCATGAATTGTGACGATTATCATTAATGTGGAAATTTGACTAGTGCTCTGAGCCCCACTGTACAAGATCAAACATGCTGACCACATGCAAGCATGTATGTCAATGAGCTCAAAAGAGGACATATCCAGCACAGGAAGTCCACGGTCCGCATGGCGACATGGACTCTGCGCTCCTCATGAACATTCGGTGCCCTTCACTGCGCTCGGGTGCGTCTCTTCAAGTCCTGCTCAGCGGCGAGAAGATGTTTGTGGTGTTTTCGCACTGGGCCCCGCTCGGCATGGCTCCCCTGAGCGACGGCTTCCCAAATGGCATTAATAAAGGCGATCGTCCCGTTAAGTCCTCTCCGGTCGGGTTCACGGCGGAACAAGAACTCAGTCATGAGGGACCTCGGGTCACGTGCGTTTAATACGTGTGAGGAGATGCCGCAGCTGCCCATCGTGATCTTACATAAACAAACACATAGTTCTGTAAAAAAATCCAAATAAATGGAGACACCTCATGGGGGGGTATATTGTGGAAGTAGCAAATGCTTTCCTCTAAGAACACCACTGAAGACGTCATTTCACAGCCTCGTTCCACACGCATGTAGCTTCTGTTCGTCGTGTTTGTGTGATCGAGTGCCAAGCGCGTCTCTTTTAAGCAACACATGATGGTGATTGTCAAAGGATTATCCCAGACCTACGAGCGCCGGGAAGGGCAGCGGGGGCGTCGGAGGATGAAGAAGGATATCACATCTGAAGAAAAGCTGTGCCCTCTCCAGCTCTTCCCGCAGCGACGTGATCAAACGCACACGTCACGGCTGAGGGCCACCATTCTTGTGCATTCTTGTGCTTTTTAGCGCTCATTTTTACATATTAATGAAGGCCCTCGGCAGGGTTATATTTATATATTTAAACATTGTTATAAATATAAATGAACAGAACCTCCCTTTGCGGAGCCATCACATCTTATAGAGTCCCTGACATGAATCATCAACGTTGCTTAAATATGTTATATATTGCTTGGAATTATTTTCTACAATGTTCCATTTTTTAAAGCGAACGGTAAATTCGCTAAAATGACATTTATAGTTGATGGCGCCAGACATTCTGAACTAGCTCTCACGGTTCAGCCTTTTTCCGGAAGTGACGTCATCGGGGGACACTAAAGCAGAGTAAACAAATGCTTCTTGAGGGATATCAGCGACTTGGTTCAGTATATTTTTCATCAAAGTAGTAGTCTTGCCAAAAATGTTGTGTTGCTGCTGGATGTTCACAGTATCCGAGTGATACTGTAAATTAGTTTTCTTTTCCAAAAGAGGAAGGTCTAAGACAACAATTGATGAAGCAAGTGCAGAGAACGAGTGACCTCAAGTTCTGTTCTTTGCAGTGATCATTTCACTGATGATTGCTTTGAGGGAACACCTTGACAAGAAGCATTTCACGAATTTGTTCTTCCTCAAAAAAAAAAGACATTTTGCCCAAACCCGCAAAACGTACGGATGCCACACAAAGACATACAAAGTGCGTATGTTTGCCTTGCAACCTAAAAATAACATAAGCGCCCGTAGAGTTAGTTTGACATGACAAAAAACTTCTGTGGCCGGCCTGCGGCCTGTCAATGGCTCGAAAATCAGGACGTCACACGCACGCCTACCGTGCGTTTGCTTTTTTTTTTTTTTGGCATGTAGATTGGCTGTGGGAGCCCGTACGTGACGTAGGCTTAAGTATGAGCAACGTCTTCATTGAGCCCAGTTTGTGGAACATTGAACACCTGAGTAATGAAAGGCATTTAATGTCACTCGCAATCTTGACTCTACACGACAGCCATCCATGTGCTTCACTCTCCAGGCGTGACTAATCAACTTACGCTCACTCACAATGTTACAGTAGCTACTGCGCTAACACCATGGTATTACCTTGGAATATTATGAGTTTCCACTACTATCACACCTCTGCCTGCCCAACGGCCATGAAAGTCTACAAACTGGTACAAAACGGCTAAAAAAAAAGCAGACAGAGTAAGGTATGACAACCACCAATCATTCTCCGAAGCAGGACGTGGGATTTTTGAACATGTCCAAAGTTTGTAATGGCGAGCACCGTCTGTCAACGTCTAGATACATCCGTAAACCAGCCCAAAAATACATTAAAAAGTCCAACAAAACTAAGCGGGACAGAGCCTTCAGATGTAAGATCCTTATTGTGACTTCTTAAAAATCGCTTCAGTCCACTTCAAACTCCAGGTCTGTTTTATTTTGCAGCATCATCTACGTATGAAGTTCCAGGCCTGGTGTCACAAAGGATTTGTTTCACATCCAAACAATCTACAAGTTTTCCCCTTCGAAGTTATGCCCCTGGAGTCTAAAACGCACGTTCCCAGACTTCTCTGCCGCTCCTTCATGCACTCCAGGATTGTCCAATTTGCATAATCGGGCATGACGCAAAACTCCGGCCAGTGGGTCTCCTGGTGACTAGCGTGAGTGACAGGAAGAAAAGCTCTGGGCAAAAGCCGTTTGGCGCCACCTGTTAGTTTTCATGTAGAAAACTCTAGACCCCGAATAAACACACACACGTGTTTTCGAGACTGTTCTAGGGGGAAAAGTCTAGTCTTATATTTGGGTGCATCTGGTATTATTCTCAAATGAAGATAAATGTCAATCCTTCAACAAGAGGAAGTAATGGATGAACAGACGTTTTACTTGATTACGTTCCATTTTCTTTCTTTAAAAACAGCCCATTTCCTGACCGCAAGAATGAGCCCTCGATGGAAGCTCGGAGCGTCTCAATAAGACATCTGGAAGTGTCAACGTGATGCAGCCGTAGGACGCGGCTTCAGACATGCTAATGTGACATTTGGCTTCAGTCAAGTGAATGCGGCACGGTGCAATAGAAATGGACGGCGGGCAGACTTGACCGTTATTATCAGCAGACCTTCCTTCCTGCTCAGCTATCGCAATTCCGAGAAGCGTGGTTTCGACCACGCATTTACATGCACGCACAAGGTGCAACTAGCACGCCACGCAGCCCCGAACCCGCGTCCAGTCGGCTAAGGTTCGTGCTGTGTCTGTGCTGCTTTGTGTTGTTTTAGTTTTTGAGTTATTAAACATTATTCTATAGGTCAAATTAAGGTCACCCAGACCCCCATTTGCTCCAAATTAAAACAACATGGTGGCCATCGTTTGTGCTAGGTTTGTGCTAGTTGGTGCCTTGAAAATGACTGTTTGTGCTGTTCTTGGTTTGAGTTATTAAAAATTATTTTATAGATCACTTTAAATTCACCCAGTCCTCCCCCCATTTGCTCCAAATGAAACTAAAATAGTGGCAGTTGTCTGTGCTAGTTTGTGCCATTAAAATTACAGTTAGTGCTGTTTTATTTTTTGAGTTATTAAACATTATTTTATACGTTAATTTAAGTTCACTCAGCCACGCCCCATTTGCTCCAAATGAAACTAAAATAGTGGCCATCATTTGTGCAGTTGAAATAATTGTGCTGTTTTTGTTTATGGAGTTATTAAAATTATTTTACAGGTCGATTTAAGTTCACCCAGCCCCCCATTTGCTCCAAATTAAAGCAAAATAGTGGTCATCGTTAGTGCTGGTTTATGCCTCGACCATGACTGTTTTTGCTGTTTTTGTTTTTGATTTATTAAAGAAGATTTGTCAAACTTCACCGAGCCTCCCCATTTTATCCAAATTAAACCAAAATAGTGGCAGTCGTTTGTGCTAGTTTGTGTCATTATGTGTCATTAAAATGATTGTTTGTGCTGTTTTTGTTTTTGAGTTATTAAAGATTATTTTACAGGTCAAAGTTCACCTAGCCTCCCCATTTGCTCAATTTAGACTCCTTATACAGCTCAGATTTCTGTAACAAAAATAACAATTGACAAAAAATAATTTATTTTGGACTAAAAAATATATTATTGAAGAATTCATTTGCCATGTATTCGTATTACTGTAAAACAGGCATCAAATTAAACTTACATTTGTGTCAAATAGTACAACATTTACTACCTTTCTATTAGTCACACTTTTGTATTAGTAAAAAGGTCAGGTAACAAAAGGAGGCTGGGCATTTTAGACCCTCAGTTTAAAGGAAAACTGCACTTATTTGGGGGGGAATTTTGTCCATCATCCACAATCCTTATGCGAGACATGAGCACACACGCCTTTCTCTTTTCTGTACGTTCTAAAGATATACAAACAGCTAAAAAGAGGCAGCTAATGAATGCACGTAATGGATCACACCTATTCTGCCTATTAAAACGCCTCCAAGAAGGTCCAACAAGGTTTTGTGGTTTTCTATCCATGCTGTGAGCACGTAGTAACAGTACTTTCATCATAACATGTCATACTTGTAGTATTTTGCCATATTTTGGCCATTTTTAAGCATTACTGAAACTTTGCCATTAAGTTAACAGTTTTGCAATGTTCTAGGTTCATGTTCTGCTGCTTGTTGAAAAACGCTTATAAAATAAGTTAATAAATAAAAAAATAAGTCATGAAAATTGTCATTTGTCATAATAAAAAATAAATAAATTGCAGACACAGCAGTGGCCACCCTCCCGTGCAGCCCACCACCACAGCTTCAGAAAATCCTTGGGGGAAACCCTGGAGTGGCAGTCGTTTGTGCTACGTTTGTGCCCTTAAAATTATTGTATGTGCTGTTCTTGATTTTATGTTAGTAGAGATTTTTTTTATGTCAAAAAAAGTGCACCCACCCCCCATTTGCTTCACATGAAGCCGAAACAGTGGCGGCAGTTTGCGCTAGGTTTGTGCTTTTAAAATGATTGTATGTGCTATTCTGGTTTTTGAGTTATTAAAGATGATTTTATAGGTGAAAAAAAATCACCCAGCCCCCCATTTGCTCCACATTAAACCAAAATAGTGGCAGTTGTTTGTGCTAGGTTTGTGCTTTTAAAATGATTGTATGTGCTGTTCTTGTTTTTGAGTTATTAAAGATGATTTTATAGGTCAAAAAAAGTTCACCCAGCCCCCCACTTGCTCCAAATTAAACCAAGATAGTGGCCATTTTGATTTTTTTTGTTGCAGCTGTGGCAAACATATGGCGCACTTCCCCACAGGAAGTGCTTGAGAATGGATAGCGTCTCTGTCATTCTTTAACTTCTATTGATCACACTTCGGAGTGCAATCCTGGACTTTGCTTCCACCTCGCCGTTCCCGCTCAGACGACCGCCACATTAATCCCAATCTGCAGCGTCTGCCGTAATGCGCGCAGCATTAGCTGCTGAGTGATGAAATTAAGCGTGGGCCCACCTCTGCAATCAGCCCCACTTTCCGACGGAGACGACGACACGCTTACAATCAATTTGCCAGCCTAATCTCATCAAGCAGCTCACACGCGTCTGCCGCGCCTCGCCGTATTTCTTACAGCGTGGCTAACACGGCCAACACCAGCTCTTCGCTAACACTGGAAAAGCCTGTTTGCCGTACATGCGTTTGTGTCCACACACACGTCTGAAAACGCTTTTGGCTCGTGTCTCTCCCACGCCGATCACACACTTGGAGGAAAGAGATGGAGACGGCGACGCAGCGGCACAGTCTTTCAATCAACACCTATTGTGTCTCCGCCATGACTTTAGCGGCTTCGCAGGAAGGTGAGACACGAGCCAGACGGCCACCAGATTCACAGGCAGTACACCCCTCACCTTTCAGCAACTCCTTTTATCACTGTACCTTCTCAAAGGGACAATACTATAGGAAGCAAACTTGGATATACATTAGAGTAGTGTACAGCTAGATTAGGGGTCACCAACGCGGTGCCCGCGGGCACCAGGTAGCCCCCTGCGACCACATGAGGCGCCCGCAAGCCTGCTTTTCATTCAGGTTTTCAGTTAATAATGTGAGAACACTAGAAAGAAAAGTATTGTGAAACATAAAATGTGAGTTGTGGATACCAGCATTTTGTGAATGTTTTGGTAAAACAAGCATATTTGACCTGTTTGGGTTGAAATAAGCTATGAAAATCATTTCTACAAAAATGAGTAGCTCGTGGCCATTTTCATTTTCTAAAAGTAGCTCTTGCAAGAAAAAACGTTGGTGACCCCTGCCGTAGATGTACTATCCATAATAATAGTAACAGTAAGTAAAGTATTATTATTATTAAATACTATTCATAATAAAATTGGAAAATACGAAGAAAATGAAATGATAATAAATAACATAATAATAACATCATGTACTCTGTTATAATTAATGTTATTATTATTATAAACAAGAAAATCATAATAATAAAATGCTAAATTAGTATTATTAAATAAAATAAATAAAATTAGTATTATTATTATCAATAATAATACTACTACTACTACTACTAATAATAATGATAATAATGATAATAATAATAATAATAATAATAATAATAATAATAATAATAATAATAACAATAATGATAATAATGATAATAATAATAATAATAATAATAATAATAATAATAAATAACATACAGTAAACATATATTATTGTTTTTTTAATGTTATTATTAGGGATAATATCGGTGGACCAATATTATCGGCCCAATATTGGCATAAAATATCGGGATTTTTCCCTGTACGGTGTTCCCTCGCTCTATCGCTGTTCACCTTTCGTGGATTCGCTGTTTCTTGTAATTTTTTTAGTGCTTCTTTATTTTTTCATTACAGCGTATGAACGCTGTTACAGGTCAAGACTGGCCCTTTAAGGAGAATTTCCTTGTGGGAAGTTGAGTGTCCCTCTCTTCCCTCTCTCGTCTGCCTGCACTGCCCATGTTTTCTGCGTCCTGATTGGCTGCTGACCGTTGTCAATCAATCTCCTTCGTGCCGCCCTGCCGCGTCTCCTGTGTCATCGCTAGCTTGCTTGCTAGCTTGTAAATGAATATTCGGTTCGAAGGAGGAGGACTGCGGCAATAACTTTTAACAAGAATACAAAAACACCACAGTACAGCGGAAGGGCGCCAGGACTAAAAGGCACGGTCACAGGAGTGAAATACGCGTGAGTGAATTAATAATTTCTGGTGTCCGACCTGTAGGTTGATCATTAAAATTCAAACAAAGGTTTAAACCTTTTTGAGAGTGTTTAAACAAGAGAGAAATGTGAGAAAATGTTATTGCCTGTCTGAGAAACGTGTTGTCTCACGGTACAATATTGTGCCGCGGCACAGTGGTAGGGAATCACTGATGTACGTGCTGGGGCAAATCCTTTGTATTGAGGGCGGTTGTTTTCATGCTGCAAGTTCCTGCTTACGGGTTAACAAGTGCAATGTTTAGTCACACAAATAATAAGTTGTTGCAGCCTAAGTTATGGACGGCACCTCCTTCATTTCACAGAGAGGTGCTTTTTTATGTGAAAGACACCTTTTACCTCCCTCACAGGATTAATGAAATCCATATACACTATTAAATGTCAGTAGATCTATTTTCGCTAAAGATGTTTTCATGACTGTTACGCTGCAAGCCAAGCGTTGCTGTAAATAACTCCGAAATGTTTAGTCTGGTAATAAGCATAACAGTAGAAGAGCTCATAAAGCAGGAGGATTACACAGTGAATGAGCTGTTGATGACACACCAGGGTCTATTTTACGTGCTGCGCCTCCAGCAGAAGGTGGTGGCACTTCATTTTTTAGAAGTGACAACAGTAGCATGCCAGAGCAGTCGATGGACCATTAGTCTGCCGCTTAAATAAGCGCACACGACAAAGGCAAACATGGAAACAAGAGCCGCGCTGCAAGGAGAGACGGTGTTTAATGGAACATTCCGCGCCATCCATCACTTCTTCACTCATGCGGTCGCTCTCGCTCGCCTAGCAGGGGCTGTTTCGTACGCGAGTCGGCGGGAGAGGAAGAGTGTGATAGCAAACACATTGTCCACGTGTGAGAGACACCTGCCTACAGTCCACCTGCCGCACTTGAAAGCTGTCAAACACACCCACGCGCTTGTTTAACGGCTGTCCATCAGCTCGGGATGACAGGTGACCAAATGAGATGCCGTCCACAGTCCGAGCCTCATCCACTCATCCAACCTCTTTTTCATGTATTCATTTGTTTGTATTTAGATTTTGTCCACACAAAACGGGCGCCACTGATGGCCAAGAGGCGACGAGTGATCATGACCACAGAACCAAAAATGGAACTTGTCGCAAGGTCGTTGGTAATGAAAGCGTACAGTCGGCCCTCGTTTATGGTGGCTAATTGGTTCCAGACCCGCCCGTGATAACTGAATTCCCGCGATATAGGATGCAATGTTAATGAATGGAGCATTCGCGTAGTTAGCGCATAGAAAACCTGTTCATGACTTTCTAAATACGGCTTTTAACATATTAGAGCCATGGAGACATGACATAACACCCCTATAGTCACCTTTACACTCCTATTATTCTTTGTTTACAACACATTGCTGCAGGGACTCGAGACAGCCGCTAGCTAGCAAGGTAGCGAGTTAGCAAGCTAACCAGTTAGGTTTCATTTTATTTCGTCTAATCCTGGGGTGCGCCATAATTATCGAGCTGATATGAAGGAATTATGACGTCACACCGATGAATCCGATATCATTAAAAATAGCTCCGACAACCGATAATTTAAAAAAGCGCTCCAATAAGGCAAGATTACCAGTACTGTGCGGATGAGCAAATCAAGCGCTCCTTTCATCCACAGTGCACACCGGCTGCTCGGCATCTGTGCCCGAATACAGTGCACCTGGCTGGGCCACAGCAGGTGGCTCGCCCCCCTCTGATACTACTGATGTGGTAATAGTGATGTCATATTTGATTAGGTAATTTTTGCAAATGTACCGTTCACTTTCCAAAATGGAACAATGTAGAACTTATTTACAAACAATATAAAACCTATTCAAGCAGAGTTGATGGCTCATGTCAGGGAGCCTTTCAGTGTATTCAACTGAGTTGAGGTTTTCCCACATGTATTTATTTCTCATTCACAAACGACTCATATCGTTGGGATGATAGTACAACAGTGACTTCCACCTTCGATCATTAATAAGAGCAAATATTTATCCACGTGGATGGCCAACATCGGCCCCACGGGGTGGAAGACGATAAACAGAATCAATATTTGCACCCATGCGCCTTTTCCCAAGGCAAGCACAGCCCAGGCCAGTGATGGCTCATCTCTTTTAATGAGGGATGTGGCTCAGCAGGCATCTTTAACACATAGATTGTTCCCCCTGCAGATCCCCCGGCTGCTGCTGCGACATGCACTCAAAGTGTGGTCCGTAGGGGGGGAGACAAAAAAAAGAAAAAAGGGAGGGCAAATAATGCAGCACGGCATGCCTGTGAATATTCTCATTCATCCGGGTCACTGTATTCTCAGGGCATTCCATCGATCGCAAATGGACTGTTCAGGTTGTCTTAGGAGACGTTTCGCCTCTCATCCGTTCATGCTCAAAGACTAGGTAGGACACACACCAGTCAAGACTAGAAAGGACAGCTCTAGTCTGAGGCAGGACACTCCACATCCAGAAAAACAATCTGGTGGATGCTGTCCAGTGCAGTGACGAATGCACCGATTTTGACATGGGGGAAACCAGGCGCATGGCGCGACACAGACAGGTCAAGACTCTGTGGTCTACCTGCACCTCAAAGGAACGGGCACTCTTTTGAGTACAATAAAGTACACAGAGGGGGAGGTCTGTGACACCAGCTGTCTCCCAAACACGATGCCGTCCTTTCATCCCTTCTTAAAAGAGTCTATCATTTAGCCTGTAAGAAATAAACAAGGCACAGCCGCCATCCTTCCAGGTGGACCCTTGACCATCATCACATCTGAATGGGATGCTAACGAAGGCGATACCACCCAAACGACCATCTTTGGGGGGCCGAGACCCCACTCATTCCATTTTTTGGAGTTACTTGACTTTTATTTCATTTGTATTTTATTCTACCTGGGTCATTTCTACTTATTTTATTTCCGATCGCATCAAAACCACATCCAAGAAAAACGCAAACACCGTCATCTTAATGAAAAAACATACTGTACAAATGCAGCTTTGATGAGCAGCATGTATAAAAAGGCTAAATGCTGCATGGTGAGAGCAGTAAATCTGCATAATTTACAAGGAGGCCATAAAAGTGGGAAGCGTAGAGAGCGTACGTCTGGCAGGCAGCCATAAACAAGCCCCCCATCATGACTCCCATGTTGCTCTGCAGGCGTGGGAGGGTAGCCTGTTTTGTTATGACGTTGTGACGATGAAGGATGTTAGTTTAAATGGAAAAAAAACTATTCTCATCGTCTCCCATAACAGGGCCAAAATATTAATCCTGCTTGAAAGTTCAACAACAAATTGTGCAAAAAGATGCTGTGGGCTAAGGTTTCATAGAGCACAATATGCAAATGAGGCCCTCTGCGATATGCATCCGCTGCCTTGCCTGAGGACTGGTGCATCCTTACCGCGTGGCTACCTTACATAAAACGCCTATCTTTGTGTGCATCAGATGGAAAACAAACTCACGGACACAAGACGGAAACAGCCTGGAGCATTTAGCTGTGAATCAAATCAAAAAGGCAGTAAATGTCACAAACTGATGTCTTGTGACACCTCTGCTGCTGCGGTGCACAAAGCCAGAAGATAATCTGGCATGCCTTCAATCTGGAGGGGTCACGCCGCCTAATCTGACATCTATTTAATATTCGCTCACCCGCGGGGGCAAAGGAAGTGTGGCATCACTGCGGGCTTGCGGGAGAGGCCCAACGGCGGCTTTGATTGATGGGCACGAGAAGACAACACGTGTGTTGACCTGGAGGTCAAGGCGACTACGCACCAGACGGGGATCAAGAGACAAAGATGGACACCTTCCATTAAAGCAGGCTGACATGTGGAAATGTGAAAATATGGTAGCACGGGGAAGATGTTTGATGGAACACAACAATGTTAGGGTTTTTGTGTTCTTCAGTTGCTTACAAGCTCTGTCCACATTCAAATGCATCTACAGTCAAAAGCAACAGGTGCAACCCCGAACCAAGTGGTTGTCAAATGCGGGTACTCCTGGGGGTACTTGAAGGCACTCCAGGGGGTACTTGAGTTTTAAATATATTAGGGATGTAATGACATGAAAATTTCATATCCCGATTATTGTGACCTTTATCATTATCATCACGGTATTGTTGAATGCGCTCAAAATGCTTAAAAAGTACTGACACACACTGAAGTCCAACCAAGCTTTATTTGCAAAGATAATAAACAACACACAAAGTATACTTTCCTTGGCCAAGACCAACACTGCAAACTTCTTCTGAGTGCTTGCCGCTTACAGGGCTCGAAAGGGTACGTGATCGTGCAATGCATTGTGGGCCGCAAGTACCATTTTTGAGAGCAAGAGCTTTTGTTTACGTCAGACTTGGTGCTTTGGGACAGATACACACAACATAACTAAAGCCTGCCTCTCCAGGTAATGAGCGGTGTCACTGGTCCATGTCACTGAGTTGATCAAGCACAGTTTTAGGATCATTTTAATTTGAAATGGTCATACTAACTGTCACGAGTTTTACCGCGGTTAATCCTTAATACCCCGGAAATCGTTACATTCCTAAAATATATATATACAAAGGGGAAAATAATATCCCCTGCTGCTATGTGTCTATGTAAGATAATACCTGAGAAAATGGCTAAAATGCTAACAAGTTAATTTGAGCATACTAGTAATGCTACCATGCTGTTAGCATGCTAACTTCTAACATGGACACACTATGTAAGTTTATACCTTTGAAAACCTTACCTTTGCTAACATGCTAACTGTTAGCATGCCAACACTGAACACGGGACACACTGTCTATGTAAGTTTATACCTTTGAAAACAGCAAAAAAGCTAACATGCTATTTTAAGCATGCTCGCAATGCTTACATGGTAGCTGTTAGCATGCTGACACATAGCAAAATAACGCTTAGTCTTCATGTAAGTTTATACATACAGTATGAAAGTGGCTTAAATGTTAACATGCTGATGTTAGCATACTATCAGTGCTAAGATGCTAACTGTTAACATGTTAACACCTAACATGAAAACACTGTCAATGTAAGTTTATACCTTTGAAAATAGCAAAAAGGAGAACATGCTAATGTTAGTAATGCTAAAATGCTAGCAATATACTACGGACTCAAAACACAAGACTCATTAATAAAACGATCCCACACACACTGTAACCCATCTCTGCTCAGCACATGTTACGTTTCCATGTGAAATTGGCCTTGGACGCTGTCAATTATGTTGTTTTCTGCCTCCATATGTTCTGTATCGTTATTTCATTGTTCTTCCTTTTTATGCTATGATGTGGGCGCTGTTGTCCATTGAAAAAAACAATAACACAATGAAAGTACTCACGTAATTAAACATTTTTGTCATACTGCTGTCATAGATAAATAAACAACTATCAAATAGGAGTGAAATGAAGTGGTGATTTTCACCCCCCACCCCCCCAAACCTCCACCCCCCGCGAATTCCCTGAACCAACGGCATCTTGACTGTGACGTCACGACCAGAGTACGTTCCAGGAACTACATTCAAACACATGCAGCCATGAACTCACACCATATTCACAACAATAAGACAATAATAACGTTCACGGATAATTGTGTTGTGATGTCTACGATATAACACCCACAAAAAATATTTTTTTGACTGCCAGTGAGTGACACTGACAGCACATACGCACACTGCAAAATAAAGACCAGCAATCGCTGCTTATTTAGCCCTGGTATGAAAGCCCATACTATTATTCTAAAAGTCCTAGAATAGATTTAGTCACAAAAAATATGGAGTTACTTACTGATCTGACAGATGGACTGCAAGAAAGACCAGTGACAGCAAGTCATGTTTTGCTGTGTTTTATATTTTACTGTATTTTTGATTTTTTTTGTTTACATTTTAATAATAATAACAACAATAAAAACATATTTTCTTTTCTTTTCTTTGCTTAACTGAGGCCAAAGCTTCTAAAAGGCTATGAACTTGTGTTTCATGGCCAAGTTGTACAAAAATTGAGTCAATAAAGCTCAGCGGACCACCTAATGACGCCACAAACAGGATTTAGCTTGTGCGTGTGTGTGCGCGCGTGTGCGTGTGTGTGCGCGCGTGTGTGCGCGTGTGTGCGAGTGGTCCAACGTGGGCGATGCTGCTCCTGTTGTCCCTGTGGATGCACAAAGGTTCTCCTGTCCAACTTTTTCCCGTCTTAACACTCCTATCTCCTCGCTCGCACTCACCATGCAGTCGTCCACGTGGATGAAAAGAGGCCATTTTCAATCTCAGACGGAAAATGGCCATCTATTCAACAAAGGATGTGTTTGAAAGCACGTTTAAAACGAGGAAGGATTTCCAAGGGTACGTTGCAATCATATGCAAAATGTAGAATTTAGTTTTACATCAAAATGTAAATGAATCCACCACGACCTAATGAGTTGATGGCTTGATATTAGCATAGGACGCTCATTTGCATATCAATGGGCTGAACGGGTCCGAAAAATACGAGTGGCTGATTGAGTGGAAATTACGGGGAGGGAAGCCTAAATATAGCCGCTTTAAAAGCGAAAGTGAAAACACCTATGAGGCTGCGCCGAGACAGCACAGAGGTCTAATGTGAGAAGCCCCCGCTGGATGAGATGCATACTAACATCACAAACACTCCGCCTCGCAATCAATCAGTGTCGTGGAGAAGAGTGTTCATAAAGCGATGAGCTTGTTCAGGATAGGGAGAGGAGCGACACTCCTCTGCTGTCCACAAGCTAAATGTGACAGAGTGCTGTCGTGTTTTTCACCGTCATCGAGGCATCCAGCGCGGCCACCACACCTCGTCACGTCCTGCGCCACTCCTGGCAGCCGGAACCGGGCTTTGACGCACACAACACCGACGCCAGCCAACTCGCCAGCCTCTGCCACCGCTGGCAGGCGACACCCCCAACCACATCGAACCACCGAATGTGGAGATGCGAGCCACAATGAGACAGGAGTCGATGTAGGTGGCACCAATCAGTTTACTCTCCACTCAACTCAACAACAAGCAACAACTCTTTAGCAACAGCTAGGTGGCTCCAACAACCCCATGACCCGGAAACGGAAATACTCTTGGTGAATGTCTCAAACAATATTGTGGGTCCCCACATGTGTTCATTCCACAACAGGAGACATGTGATGTTACACATATCGGTATCGGTTCATATCGGAATCGGAAACTGACAGCGAGACAATATCGGCATATCGGATATTGGGAAAAAAACAATAAAGGACATTCCTAATTTTCATGGTTAAAGCATAGAAAACCTGTTCACGACACTGTTAAATACTGTTTTTAACATAATTTTAGCCCTGTAGACATGAAATAAGACCCCGACAATCACGTTTATACTCCTATTACGCAATACAGTAGACATAATAAGAGAAAATAACACATATAAGACATAACATACACTCACACATGTTAACATTGGGAGAGTTCCTTGTTGTTCCCTTTTTACTTGTAATTTCTGACACACAGTGAAGAATGTCTTTGAATGTAACTTCTGAATACCTTATATTTATATTTTACTTCATTTAGCCATTTTTATGCTTGAAATTGCTTCCTTTCGGCCAAAATATAAAATTTGCTTAAATAAGCAAATTTTTCAGTAATAATAGGCCGTATTCAAACACAAAACGGTGATGAGGTTGCTCTCACTGCAGAAAACCCCGCTTCACACAGACAGGATGTCGGAAATGGGAAGGGTTTTCGGTGCTGTTGTGGCGATTTCAGGGTATTCTGCCATGACGTTAATCCACAACACCGGCAGAGTTGTTGTCTCGAAAATACTTTTAAATCCGCCGTCATCTGCGATCTCCAGCACTTGATCTTCTTCTTGAACAGACATGCTGGATTCACCTGGTTTGTTGACAAATGGTTCGCGGATCCATTCCTTGGCAGTTTGTGCTTCTTCTGTGGTTGGGAAGTAGCGCTCGAACTCTTTTAAAAGCAAAGACAGGTGATCGCGTTGAAATGTTTGAAACACGCCCAATATGCCTCTGTTCACGCGCCTTTTCTCCTTCGCAAAGGAACTTTCCAAAGACGTCTGTTTCTTACTCATTTTGCTAGCTTGTGGGATAAATTTTACAGATGACAACGAAGAGAATCCTGTCATTTTTCAAAATAAAACATCATTCAGACTCAGGTAATAAATAAAACTGAAATAATGTAAGTTATTTATTCTTTCTTGTGCGGCCCCGTTCCAAATGATCCGCAGACCGGCAGTTGGGAACCCCTGCTATAGTGAATTAATCTGTAATTCCACATTTACTGACTGAAATTTGGATGCATATTAGTGTATAATATCTGTAAATATCTCATCGGAACAGTGAGTACAGAGCAGCCATCTTTGTATTGCTAAGAAGTCGGCTGTTTCCCAACATTTTAACTTACCGCCATGTTTCCGTCCACCCACACGAAAAGTCAGCACATTTCTGTTACTGCCTGTTTACTAGCTTGCAACAGCAGTAATCAGAAAAAAAACATTTTCCAAGAGTGAATTGCACAAAACAAGAAGTATGGAAGCAGCATCAATCATCCCCCATGCGCCTGGGAAACTTGATATTTCTGACATCTTGAACATGAACACTTGGCATATCCAAAATGAAAAAAAACAACTGGAAAAGCTGAGTATTCCATTGCCCGCGAACGTGCCAACAGAAAAGGCAATCGGCCAATTAATATGTTGTACGAAGAAGGCGGAAGTGTCATCTGCATCAGTGGCGTCTAAGTATAGCCTCGTGCATTCACAGCCTTTTCATGATTGGAAACTAACAACAGGAGCTCCTGTCGGCGAAGAGTGTCAATTATTTGTACATGGAGGTGATTATTTTGGAGAGATCCTCAAGAAGAGTGCGCTAAGCAATGAAAACATACGAGAGGGAGCGATGCTGCATTAATAATGAAGGACACACTGGCGAGCACCTTCACACTTTCACACAAGCCAGTCTGTCCAAGTGAGACACGCTCGCACGTCTTTTATTGACTAATTTCACCTTGATGGCATGGGTGGGGGTTGTGGGGGGGTGGGGGGGTTTGTTGGGAGCACATGCAGGCATGGCTGAGAGGAAAGCAGTTAGAGAAGGGGCTGGCGCTCCCTGAGCCTGGGAGGCATTAAAGATGTAAAGGGGCTGAAGAGGATCAAAGCAGGTGCAATCCTGCCACGCCTTCCCCTCTGAGTCCACCTCCCCTTGGGCTTCTCGGCAGCCGACAAAAGGAGCAGGGAGTACGGAATGATACGTGGGCAAACAGACGAGTGCTGATGAAATGGTTGGGCCCAGTCTTTGATACAGAAATGAATGTTAACATGGGCATCATCACCCATTCTTCTCCAATGGCTAGAATCGGTCAGGCCCTACAGACTAATTTGTCAGGTGCACTGTTTGGTATAACAGAGACATCCATCCATCCTCTTCCGCTTATCCAAGGTCGGGTCGTGCGAGCAACAGCCTAAGCAGGGAAGCCCAGACTTCCCTTTCCCAGGTTACTTCGTCCAGGTTCTCCTGGCAGATCTGGAGGCGTTCCCAGACCAGTTGAAAGACATATTCTGTCCGATGTGTTCTGGGTCTTCCCTGAGGCCTGCTACTAGTTGGACGTGCGCTGAACACGTCTCCAGGGAGGCGTCCCTTAGGCATCCTGACCAGATGCCCGAGCCACCTCATCTGGCTCCTCTCAATGCGGAGGAGCAGCGGTTGTACTTTCCGAGTTTCTCCCGGATGACAGTGGTTCTCACCTCATCTCTAAGCCCAGCCACCCTACGGAGAAAACTCATTTCGGCCGCTTGTACCCACGGTCTTGTCCTTTCGGTTGCTACCCAAAGCTCATGAGCATAGGTGAGGGTAGGAACGTAGATCCACCGGTAAATTGAGAGCTTTGCCTTTCTGCTCAGCTCAGTGTTTTGGCATCCTAACATGACTACAATATTCAGAATATGCTGATTGGCGTGTCAACAGGAATATTTGTATTACTCGCAAGTTTTGGGAATATTTACCATATTCCGGTTCCTTCAGGAATATTTTGTGCATGTAGACGGAGTCAGTGGACCAGAGTATGGAAGAAGATGACAGCTTTGTGTTTTGTTTGATCACACGTCTGCAAAAGTCATGCTGAGTTTAAAAACTTCCCTTGCACGCCAGAATGCATTGAAGTTTGACAAATCAATCTTTTCCGCCGCCGACATTCATTTTCTTTCAAACGTGCGAGTCGTCATGCAAAACAATCCATAGCATACATCAAATCAGATGAGGGAGAAAAATAATAGAAGAAAAATAATGTTTCTTGGTGCTTTAGGCTGGTTTGGGTTAAGTGGATTGCTAAATGGAGTGGAGCAATCCGCTTTTCATCTTTCTGTTTCTGCACAAGAACAACAGGGAGGTCTGTGGGAGTCAGCCACCAAAATAACACCCAACACTTCTACTGTATTTTTAGAGGGGCCCCATCCCACCTTTGCAATGCTCCAACATGGCGCCCTCACGCCATCTTTCAAATTGGAATGCATTAATTAATGATCACTGTTTCGTGGTTGAATATGGCCTATTATGAGTCAAACCATATGCATATACAGTATAAGCATGTTGTACATATTCTCGGTCAATTTGCCTTTCGCAATATTTTGACTTTATTTCCATACTACAACTTTTCCCCCAACCTAATTTTTCCAAAATTACAACTTTATTTTGTTTTTGTTTGTTTCAATATAAATGTTTACTTTCTTTCTCCCTCCTTTTGCGGCAGACATTTTCTTTCTAACAGTCTGCAGGGCGTGCTAAACCTGAATACGGCCGTGACATGAAATGCTGTCATCAGTAAAACACATGAGCGATGTTGTCGGGAGGCCTGAATGTTCATTTATCCACCTCCTGCACATGACAAAAACACCAGAAAATCCCAAGCTGACATGCAAGGATGAAGTCGGTTGGAATCCGGCAGCCGTACGGTGAGCGGGAGGCGCCAAAACGCATCACACGGGTGTCTCCCTCTTTTTCAAATTCCCCCTCGCACGCCGCTAAACCCACTCAATTAATCATCGAGGCCGTACATGCACACATTTCTCGCACATTCGCGTGGCCCGCTCTAAACCCTGCTCCATTATTCATGAGGCTCGCTGGAGCTGCTATATGCACGTACAGCATATAGCGCCGCTTGCCAGTCCGCAAGTCAAAACGGATGGGAGTGTGTCATTAGCCCGTCGAGTGTACACACGGGTAGCTCCTTAGTGACCTGACACAGCGCTCGGGTCAGCTGACGGACAGTGACTGCGCAGTGAAAACAGATGCTTGGTCTGAAGTGACTGCAGCCGCTTTGACGAGATGCACGCGGACGCTGGCCGAGGAGGAGCCTTCACTAGATGATGCCTAGATTGGTCCAGGTTATGTATTACGGGTTAATCACGGCCATATCCATTATAATACTACTTATATATTAGACCGGGGGTGTCCTAACTTTTTCCACGAAGGGCCGCATACTAAAAAAATCAAAAGATGTGGGGGCCGCTTTTACTTTTCCTTTTTTTTTGAACCAACCCAAACAAAATATTTAATATAATATTTCCTCATATAAAATATATTTATTAATTTTATCAGCGACAAAGCATATTATTATTATCACATAACTCTTTCTCCCTACATTACTTTTGGGCTTTTTTTTTTTTTTTTTTTACAAATATGTCAACGTTCTACTTGTATATTTTTTTCCTCATACTAATATGACTTATTCTCATAATATTTTGACTTTATTGTCATAACATTATAGCATTTACCCAACCTAATTTTCCTAAAATTTTAACTTAATTCTTTGTTTGGTTTGTTTCTTATACAGGGTCAGGCAAAATGATCTGACACATTTGTAGGCTAAATAAAAGGCAAATAAAGTGAAGAAAAAAAAAGTGTTTTTATTTGCGAAAAGTACATATAATGCCATTTTTTCCATATAATGCCATTTTGCTTTGTTTCTTTATGATGCCATTGTTTTTCGTTTCTTTTTCAGTTGCTGCCATGGATGGTGAGCTGCTGAGCATCACGCTTTCATTGTGGAAACGTTTATCAAAACAAACGAATCTGTAACTGCAACACAACGAGCGTTCCGTTTGCACTTCAATCTTGGTAGACATGATCCCGTAGGAGCAAACACCATCTTGTTATGGTTACCAACTTCACAGCTACTGGATCTGCACTGAGTGTGTGGACAATAATGGATCCCATTTGACTGGTTTCATTTTTAAAACATAATGAAACAGAATGGCATTCTATGTACTTTTCCAAAATAAAACACTTTCTTGTTTCTTCACTTTATTTGCCTTTTATTTAACCTACAAATGTGTCAGATCATTTTGCCTGGCCCTGTACTACTAGCTTTGTTCCTATAGTATTTCAGATTTTTGCTATTTTTTTTCTATTAATATAATAACTTTAGTCCCTGCATGTCTTGTCTTTTTGCCAAGGGCCAACACAAAGCAGTCGCGGGCCGTAAATGGCCCCGGGCCGCACTTTGGACACCACTGTATTAGACATTTAAAGACGTGGACGTTAATGCTGTCTCTGAAATACATTAAAAAGTCAGGCTTCGCTAATGCAGCCTAGAGCTCTGGCAACTATCCGTTCGTCAGATACACACATGGGCACCGTAAGTTCGATCGCTTTCGTTTTTCTATAGCAAATAGGCTAAGCTTGCATGATGTTAAAATGTGCAGCTATGCTAGTGTTGCTAACATTTGCATCCTCCCGTCCGGGCCTGTAATGTTATGTTCTACTTGCGGCCCGTGGCACATTCAAAAAATATAATTAAACGACAAACAGCAAAAATGTAAAAATCAGCAATAAATTGACAGAAATAAAGTCCAAATATTCAGAGAAAAAAAGTCAATTATTCAATTAATATTTTTACGACAATAACATTGTAGTACTATGAAAAAAAATAATGTCCAAAATAAAGTCGTTGTTTTTGGAAAATTCAGTTGCGGAAAAAGTTACAAGAATAGAGTGCAAATTTTACGGGAATAAAGTCATAATTACAAGAAGAAAATGAAGAAAAAGTTGAAAATGAAAAAAAAAAAATCAACAACAGAAATGCAAAAAAAACAAGCTGTAATTTTACGAGAATAAAGTCAAAATATTACGGGAAAAAAAGTTGTATTCTAACAAGAAAAACAGTCACAATTTTACAAGAATAAATAAATAAATAAAACATTTTTGAAATACCGTAAAGCACCGTGTATAAACCGCACCCGTGTATTAACTGCACCCGTGTATTAACCGCACCCCCGTTTTCAGGCTCACGGCGGGGAAAAAAACATTTTTAGTTCATAAATGCTTGCCAACTCATTCATCTCAAATCAACATGCGTAAAAGTACTAAGCAATTTCAAAAAGAAGAAGAAAGGTGAAATCTGAACTTCGGCATCTAGATCTTTAATATTATGGCTAAGCACAGATTAATAATAATAATAATAATAATAAAAAATCTAAATAAAGAAATTTGCAATTTTCAGAGATGTTTTGATATCTTATCTTTCACTACTTCTCTTTTTCTCTATTATTTTATTGCATTGCTTCAGTGTGAATTTGAATAAACGCCAACGTTGTATTCTATTTGACATTGGAAGCTTAGGTTAGCTTCAGTGTATATAGAGATCATTCCACTGTGTGAAAATACAGACAGCCGTCAGATAAGTTAGTTGCATACACAAGCATTTTCAGCAAGTGTACAGCAGAGGGCGCTAAAGTCAAAGCAACCGTCTGACCCACAGACGGCTATTCTAAAATGGACTTCTCATCAATTTCTGCGTCTGGTCACAGACCTGTCATCGTGTATAAACCGCACACCCATTTTTTGCTTCTTACCAGTGGAAAAAAGTGCGGTTTATACACGGTGCTTTACGGTAATGTCATTTCAGTGGCATAGAGTTGAAACAAATATATATATATATATATATATATATATATATATATATACATATATATATACACACACAGACCCTTTCCAAAAAATTTGAATGTCATGGAAAAGTTGTTTAATTTCCATAATTCTATTCCAAAAGTTAAACTTTCATAGATTATAGATTCAGGGCCCACAATTTAAACAATTTCAAGTATTTATTTGTTTATTTTTACATAATTTGGGCTTCCAGCTCATTAAACCCACGAAAACAGGAATTAAAAAAATTAGAATACTGTGAAAAAAATCAGCCCAAATTTTGCAGGGCATGAATGTTTTAAACTGAGTGTCACACACTAATCATCTACTAAACTCAAATCACCTGCACAGGCTTCCCCAGGTGTCATTAAATTGCTTCAGTTTGGTTCAATTGTCTCAGTTGGGTTCAATATGGGGAAGACTGCAGACATGACAACTGGCCAGAAGACCATCATTGATACCCTCCATAGGATGGGTAAGCCACAAAAGTTCATAGCTAAGGAGGCTGGTTGTTCACAGAGTGCTGTGTCCAAGCATATCAATGGAAAGTCTAGAGGAAGGGCAAAATGTGGCAGGAGAAGATGCACCAGCAAAAGAGATGACCGTGGGCTTCAGCGGATTATCAAACAGGGAAGATTCAAGAATCTGGCAGAGATCCAGAAAGAGTGGAATGAGGCGGGAGTCACAGCTTCAAAAACCACCACATTCAGACGCATCCGGGAGATGGGCTACCACTGTCGGGTTCCTCGGGTCAAGCCACTTCTGAACCTGAGCCAACGTAGGAAGCGTCTCCACTGGGCCAAGGAGAAGAAGGACTGGACTGTTACCAGTGGTCCAAGGTCCTCTTTTCCGATGAAAGTAAAGTGTGCCTTTCATTTGGGAATCAAGGTCCAAGGTTTTGGAGGAAGACGGGTGAGGAACGGAACCCAAGCTGCCTGAGGTCCAGTGTGAAATATCCACAGTCCATCATGATTTGGGGTGCAATGTCCGGTGCAGGTGTTGGTAAACTCTGCTTTCTTAAATCCAAGGTCACCGCAACAGTCTACCAGAATGTTTTAGAGGACTTCATGATTCCTTCTGCTGAGGATCTGTATGGAGATGCAGATTTCATCTTCCAGCAGGACCTGGCCCCTGCCCATACCACCAGGAGCACCAAAACCTGGTTTGATGCCCATGCCATCACAGTGCTTGACGGGCCAGCCAACTCACTGGATCTAAACCCCATTGAGAATCTATGGGGTATTCTCAAGAGGAAAATGAGGGGCACCAGACCCAACAACAAAGAAGAGCTGACAGCAAGCATCAAGGAAATCTGGGCTTCCATAACTCCCAGGCAATGCCACAGGCTGATTGCTTCAATGCCACGTGGCATCGAGGCAGTGATTAAGGCAAAGGGATTCCCAACCAAGTATTGAAGATTGA